>NC_140940.1:77468851-77763851 GCF_014529385.1 Adiantum capillus-veneris
TCCTCCACCTTTGACCCCTAAAAAGGTAGGGGGAAGGGGGGGGGGGGGGGGGGGGGGGGTAACCATTTAAAAAGTAGGGAAGGGAGGGGTAAACCATTTGAAAAGTAGGGGGGTAGGGGGTCTTCTCTCTCTAGCTTTTTGGCCAACTTGTAAGTAGCCTCTTAACTCTCCCATGCCACCTAAGAAAATCCGTGGGTCAAAGAGGTTAAAAAAATGACTTTTTTCAAAAACTAAAAAAAAAACTCTATTCCCCCCTAAAAAGTACCTCCAACATATATACATATTTAAAAAAATATTTTTAAGTTAAATTACTCATAATTCAACATTTTTTGACTCTCTCCAAAACTTTTAGGAAATTCCCCCCAAAATTGAAAACTTTCCCTCCTAATCTAAGCTCCTCTCCTACACCCATCCCCCTTGCACCTGCACCTGCTGCTGCACCTACACACCCATCTCTCCATCCTTCAAGCTCCATCTCTCCATCCTACAAGCTCTATCTCTCCATCCTTCAAGCTCCATCTCTCCATCCTACAATGCCTCTTGACGACGTGACCAATGTCCCAGCAAGCTCTTCACGCGGTAGGTCTCCAGGGCTTTTCCTACGCCTACCTCAAGAGTATGTTCCGACAAAGAAAACATGCTTGGGTACATTACCTTCAGAAGAATGTGGATCTCTGGACAGACGGATGCTTGTATCCAAAGGATCCTTCTCTCAATGTTCATCCGTCTTTTACAAACATTCCATCACTGTTGCAATACGTTGGAAATGGAGAGCAAGGTTTGTTGGGCTACTGCAAGAGACTCAAAAAACACGAGATTGCGTGGTCCGAGATCTACTTGCGTCATTGACAGTTGCTCAATGGGAGTTTCCACAATCTTCAAGATCAGATGCAAACAGCTACTAGTGCGCTTGAGGAGGCAAAGAGCACCATCACAACCAAGGAAAATGTAATTAAAAAGCTTGAGGATACTCTTTCACACATGAAGAGTACTGCCATGGGAGGTAGGGTGAGGAAACGAGAGTTTTCCGAAATTCAGACTCTTGCACCACGTGGAGGTGCAAGAAAACGAAGGGTGACAGCTATAAGGTAGCATGTTTTGTCCCTCATGTTGTTTAAGTCTAATACCGCTCATCATTGTTGTTTTGGGCAATAGGAACTTTGTCCAAGAAACGTGCGGCAGCGAGAATGCGTCAGCTAGGGCTACTTTACTTCGTTCTTGTTTCAACAAAGAGGATTTTATTGGGATGCTTGATGCTTGAAAGACGCAATCACTAAGAGAGTTATTAGTGATTTTTCTAATATTGTCACTGATCTAGATGTTCAGGATATTTGTGATGCTGTTGGGATTAGTATGAAGGGCTATCAAGCAATACATCAAGTCTTAAAAGATGCATTAAGAAGTCGAGGAGTCAAGGAAAACCTATTCCCACTTCCTCACAGAGTGGCGATTGCCAAGAAGGTGTCAAATGAAGATGTTGTTCACCGATTAGGGGACTACTTGTATATTGAAGACACGATGCCTCTTCAGCCGCTCCGTAGCAAATCACAAGGAAGGAAGGGCCGTGGGAAGGGAAGCGGTGCTATTTCTAACAGTGTGTTGCGGACCGAAGGGTTTGTTTACACCAAATTCAACAGTATCTTTGTGGACTTGATACGATTGCAGCAGTCCATGGCTGTTTTCTACAATTTGAGTGATGCAGGTTAGTTTAGAGTTGCCTACATGCTCTATGATGTGTCATAACATGCATTCTGAGGCTTTATATTGTTGGCAGTTCTTGAATGCAAGCTTGTGTTCGTGGTGAAGTTGGATGAGTGTGTAATTGTTAAAGGGAGAAAGTTGGAGAGAATGAGCATCACACTTATGAATGAAGCCCTAGCTTATGCCAAGCAATCTTGCAGTTCGAGTGAAGCGACAAAGCCCTCTTTTAGTGTGCAATCAGAGAAGGATATATGGTGGCTTGGTGCAATTGAAGTTCCGAAAGAGACACATGAAGTCCTTAAAGCTCAAATAAACGGTGAGAAGCTCATGGTTCCAGGACGTGGGGAGTTTGATGTTGAATGGCATTTAGGTGGTGATCTAAAGACCATAAAGTGCATGCTTGGATGCAAACAAGGTGCTCATTCTTTACTGCCTTGTCCATTCTGTACGAAAGGGCACAAGACAAGTCGAGCAACTCAAGTGGAAGGTCAGGACGAAGATAATGATGACCATATAAATAGGGAGTGGAAAAATTCGGTTCTTTCATGTGATATGCTGCAGGTGCCCAATAGGGATAGCAAAGATCCTAGGTGGAACCCCATAATTCCCTTCTCCCTCAACAATGTTCACTTTTGTACATTGCATGCGTTTATGCGAATATTTGATAGGATCTTAAAGCATCACATTGATTATGCTTTCACAATGAAGCCCCTTCAACAGTCAAAAGACTCCTTGCAGGGGGTGGAGATGCTCCTTAATGAGATTGGATGTCACCGATCAAGGGTGAACATTGTAGCAGAGACTTGTAGGGAGAAGACATATGAGGTGGCACAGAAGGTTTCCATGAATGGGGCCAAGGCACGTTGATTTTTCAAGAAGATGTCAAAGTCTCCAATGCAGGTATCCAAGGCAAATGCTGATCTAGCAAGTGAGAAGCGGTGGGAGTTGTGGAAAGATTTGTGTTCATGCACGACGGACAAAGATCCCAATGTGGAGGTTGCTAACCAACACAAGCTAGTATGGTCATCCTTTCAAAAGGTTGTGCAATTGATGAATCTTTCAAGCACCACCGTTGAGCAGCGAGAGGAGTTCAAGAAGGTGCTTTATGAATTCACAAAGGCTGCTAAGTACGGATGGTCTGAAAGAAAGATTACACACTACATGGTTTGTTTTAACGGACTTCATACATATGCAATGTTTGAAAATGCAACTTTTGTATTGGCTTATCTCATTTTTGGTTGTTTTAGCACATTCTCTATGCGCATGGTGCATACTTCATGGACCGCTATGGTTCGCTTGATATATGGAGTACACAAGGCATGGAGAAGTCCCACTATCGAGCAAAAGGAGTCTACTTCAAGAATACTCGACATGGTGGTGGTAGTTCACACTCCAACTACCTCCAAGAGATGTTTAACTGGTTTTTTAGGCACACCTTTGGGAGAACTCGTACTATTGAGAAAGCAAGAGAGTCGATGTTAGCAAAGCAGTTACGCAATGCTTCCCGTACTGCAGCATCTGAGAAGTGGAAACGCTCGTGAGCGTCCCTGGGTCATGAAGCTTGGCGTGCAACTAAGTATCGAAAAGGCAGCGTTTGGGCATCGCGTCAGCCGTCCGCATGATCCTGGTTTAGCTGTTAAATTCAATTGGTTTATTTGAGTTTCACTCAATTGGCCGCATAGTGTGAAAGGGCCCAAATCTCAAAAAAACCTATTTAAAGGTTGAAGGTGCTCATTTTGTCATTTTCCTTGCTAGGTGCTACCATGGAAAGAACAAAACAAACGGCTAGGATTGCATATCCAGAGGGGCCGGATGGCCAACGACTCAAAGGTACAACAACAGAAGCTGGAACTTCACAAGCTCAAGGTGAAGTCCACACAGAAGAAGCTGGAGCTTCAAATCAGCATGGCCAGTCCTCTACAGCTGCAAAAGAGAGAAGGAAGCATCGCCTTGTTGTCTATTCATCGGAATCCAACGATTGTGATGGAAATAGGGAGGATGAGAGCAACCAAGGCAAAGAAACAAACAGCCAAAAGCAACCGTCAGAAGGCTCCGAAGAGACACAAACGGATGAAGATGCCCCATGGGTTGGCATCCAAATACAAACATATCAGGCTCACATGTCTATTGGGGGTAAGACACTTCCTAAAGGGAGTGGACCTACACCATCACATCCGCTCAATAGTGAAGAGCACGAATAAGATGGAGAGTGGGTGGAATTAGATTATGAGGTGTTGGAAGTGCCTGTGCAGAAAAAAAAGAGAAAGAGCATTGATTACAAGAAGAGGAAGCAAGCTGCCCCAACCCGTGCCAAAAATGCACCTCCACATCGACCTCAGAAGGTACGAAAGCGCACCCGTGCTTTTGTGGAGATTCGACACTATCAAAAGAGCACCGAGCTCTTGATTCGGAGGGCCCCTTTTGCAAGGCTATGCAGGGAGGTTTTGCAATTGTACAACACTCAGTTTCGGATGGGCGCCGTGGCCATAGAGGCAGTCCAAGAGGCAGCAGAGCAATATTTAACTAGCATATTCGAGGATTCTAACCTCTGTGCCATCCATGCAAAGCGTGTAACCATTATGCCCAAGGATATGCAGCTTGCTTGCCGTTTGCGCCATGAGGAGTAGCTTGTAATTAGGCATCAAACCTTTTTGTATTTACGGAACTCCAAGATTGGGAAGAATTTGAATACAAGCGTCTTTTGATTGTATACCCCACTCTGTGCATTGTACTGGGAAGAATTTGAATATAAGCGTCTTTTATTGTATACCCCACTGCGCATTGTATTGTTTTAATTATGTACCATGCGATGTAGCACTGGTCCAAGTTTTTTCTACCTTCTTTTGTATGTATGTAGCCATTAGCTTGTTATTGTGAAAAATTGCCTACGTTTAGCACCTTGGCTAAGTGGGGCATGCACTTCCGAATGTATCCATGCTATGTGACTCACTATTGCATGGCAAAATCATTTACAAAGTGTTGAAAATGGCTTGGAATGCCCCCAAACTGGCTGCCACAAGGGCGCACATTTGGGGCTTCCAGAGGCCTATGGATGGACACAATGCGCGCCCTTGTGGAAGCCTTTTCTAGTGCTTTCCAAACACTTTCCAGTGGTTTCCAGACATTTTTGATAAGAAATAAGTATGTTTTGTTTGCTTCAATGCTTCAATTAGCATAGATGCTTCTGGAAATCATCCCCCCTTAGTCCATGTCAGTCCTATACTCCAAAATGGGCTAGATATCTCCACATAGTTTACTCTTGTGGTTTGTTAATACAACTTTAGGTATCTGGGGCAAGATGGGCTTAAGGTTACCTGGGTATGCATGTATTTCTGTTTTGCAACTGGGTATTAATGTCTTGTCACTCTGTTTTGCACCTGGCTATGCTCCTAGATGGGTCCAAAATCATCTGCCCCCACAAGGGCGCGCATTAGCACACTTCATCTCCTGATGGAAGGCCCCAATGCGCGCCCTTGTGGTAGCATATTTTAGGGACTTCCAAGCCCTTTACTACGCACATCCATAACTTTGGAAGCCTAGATATAACAAAGTATGCATTTTATTAATTTTAATGCCTGCCAAACCCTTTAGTAGTCATAGCAAAAATTATGGTGCTTCTCATACACAATGGAAGCCCAACATATAAGAAATTCAAAACCTTTCAAGAAAGAGAGTCATAGACAACAAAAAGTAGTTTCATTAAAGAAATCAATGCTTTACATGATATCCGGCTTTTGCTTTAGGATCTTTTGAATTACAATTTTCTGGCGCTTGGCCTTTTGGGGTGGCTCCCTGTTAAGTAAAGTGGTTGTGATTTCTTGGGTGTCATTAACCCCTACAGCTTGGTTCATGCCGACATGGGCAATAAGGCGCCTACAAAAGTTAACACCGAAAGTAAATATTGCAAAATATTTCTTTACAAGCACTACAAGGTTGGCCGTTTGGGCAAGTGTTGTTAAACACAACGCCTTGGAGAGTGAACGGAGAGCAAAAATGTTGTAGCGACCATTGGGAGAGTAGTCGGCATGGACAAACACCACGACACCAGTGGGAAGTGTGCCGAGGTAGTGAGCAAGTGCCGCTTGAGGTCCGAACGACGTCCTCCTCCCCCTTGACCGTTGCGCCCAGGCGTCAACCTCCAGAACATCCTACAAAACATAGGTTTTCTGAGATATGGCACAGAATTATGATATAACATTAACAAAATCATTTGTAAAAATCAATTGTAAGTGAGCATCTATACCTCTTGTCTACAATCCTCCTCATCGGCATCCGGGTGCAGGTAAAGATCCACACTTGACTTCCCCTTTGGATCAAGCAAAACAGGTGTTGCAGCAGGTGGTGGTGAATCCACTCTTGCGCGTTTAGCCAAACACATGGCTTGCACGGCCACAAACTCCTACTCAGAGACCTTGGCCTCCTCAGCCGCTGCCACCTCGGCTTGTGCGATCGCCACTGTGTCCGCCAAAGTATTCCCCATGGGCAGTAGGAGATCATCGTCATGGGAGGTGGTGGTATCAACCTCAAACTTGCCATGGGCATCGAGGATGGCGAAACACTCATCCATGCGAAGCTCAAAGGATTTCTCCGGATCGTGCATAAACACAAACTCCTCCCCACCCACCACAATGGAGGAGAAGCGGGTAATCTCTACCTCAGGGATGGCATCCCGAGTGGTTGTTCCTTCTGGCGGTCCCGAGGATGAACCGACAGATGGAGAGGCCTCCAAGAGGCCTTGAATCCCTACAAGGTAGGTCAAGGCAAGCGTCCTCTCGTCTGCGGATGAGTCAATGGCCGCGGGCTTGGGGTCCTTCACCTCAGCCAGTACCCCGTCGATCTGCAAGTGTGGTAGCACTACGTTAGGGCTTGCTGGGCACTCGTGAAGGAGGAAGGTCATTATGGCCTGAACAGAGAAAAAAGTGTTTCTGATCCTTCCCTTACGCATTGCTCGCACATCATCAGCTTCAAGCCGCACATATTGTCCGGCGGGTTGTGCTATGGTGGCAAAGTGTGCAAGCCGCTGATGAAATGGCCTGTCCCCTTGGTAGATGTGGTGGAGAAGGCCTTTAGGGACCCATTGCCCTGGCCGGTTTGGTAACTCAACAATGAATCTTCCCATGCACGTGGAAATGTATGAAGTAATGTGCTCAAGAGATTGAGAGTGGAGGGTCAAGGTGGTTTCCAAATCGGGTTGGTTGTGAAAAATGCTTGAAGCTCAGGGCGATTTGCATGCCCAACCTCAGTAAGGAATGCATCTAAAGCACTAGTAGAAGCCATTTCTTCTCTTTGCGTGATTGGGTATGCTAGGTCTCTCTACAATGCTGGGATGAAAATGGTGAAAGAGAGGAGGTGGTCCCCCTTATATAGACATATTCCATCTCAAAAAAAATAAAAAATATGCATTTAAAAAATAAATTTACACCACCTTAAAACTCAAGTACAACACCTTAAAACTTTTCAAAATCTTTAATAAAATATCCAATATATAAACGATTAAAGTTACAAGCCAATTCACTTAGACAAGATGATTTCGTCTGTAGCCCAATCTTTGTAAACAAGCATAGTGGCCTCCATCCGCCTTCCAATCTATACAACCAAAAAATGGGCAATCAAAATACAAAAACCCACAAAAAATAAGAAAAGGTAGCTAAGCAAGCACAAAGCAGACCTTGCGTTGTTCCAGTTTGAAACTTGCATTACCGACATCCTCGAATCCCATTATGACAAAGTGTTCCCGAAGATTGGCAAGAGTCCAATGCGGATTCACTGCAACCACCTCCACCTCGTTATTGGGCATGCGAACACAAATTTCAAAGGATTGAATCTCTTCGGCTGTCAGCTGCAAGGGTATCCATGTGCCACGTTTGTGCATCCCCCTCTCGTAGCTAAACCCTGCATACAAGGTGCACCTTGCTTTCAAATAACGAAGGCAAAGCTGTGTGGGGGACACATTGCACTTATAACGGTCACCATCATGCAAACCGTTGAGGCGGTCCGGGGCGGGCAACAAGAAGAGCAACCTCTAGACACCCTTCAAGGCTCCCGTGCTGCTCAATGGGGCTGGGGCACAACACAACACAACCCAAAACAACAAACCCCCAGCCAAATCCCAACTACACAAGGGGCACCACCTAGTTTAAGAGCGAACTAGGACGCAAAAGAGGAGAATCGTTAGAGCAACCCACAAACAAGCAAGGAATTTACACTAACCCTAACACCAATGGAACACTCTCACACACTAAAACACGAGAGAGAGAGAGAGAGAGAGAGAGAGAGAGAGAGAGAGAGAGAGAGAGAGAGATGAGAGAGAGATGGTGCTCGGGCTGCTTTGAAGTGTATCGTTAATGATCAAGCAAACATAAATATATATATGTAAGAAAGGGAGAGAGGGGGGAAGGGGGTGCTTGTTGCACTAATGCCTTCTTACAAATCTGTCATGACAAATCAAAGTGAGATTAGTATTTGTTCAACATAGCTTGCGTAAATTTCACCACAACACATCACAAGAAAAGCCACCCCAATCACTGTCTTAAGGCCAGGGGAGTCCTCTCCACCCTGTCGCCCTCTTACAGTATGTAGGATTTATGGCTAGATTGATGACAACACCAGAGACAAGCTATCAAGAACTTAACAAAAAACACCAAGATACTTACGCATCACTGTTGCCCATTACTTCACGTTGGAAGGGAGACAAAGTATCCAAGCTTAGTCCAAATCCACCCTCCTTGATTCAGCAAATGTTGGGCTTACACTAGTAGGAGAAATGATAGATTTCCTACTCTCAATTGAATGATCACTCTCTCTCTTACAATGGCATAGAGTTCCCTTGCTAATCCCCTATTACAACACCTGCACATGCATAAGACAATGAGCTTCCACTCAAGAGCTCCTTCTAGAGAGGTTGAGTTTGGCTTCTCAAGCTATAGCATAGTGCTCTTGCTTATGGATCCTCCCATTTTGTGCTAGCTACACCCTCCTTTTATAGCAATTTTGAAGGCTAGGGTTACTCCTCTAACCATGGTTGGGTTAGATTTTCAGCAATTTATATAATTTCTTTTGCTTGGAATTATCAAGAAGTTGGTGGGGAAAGAGAGAGGAGAGAAATGGAGGTGATAGGACTTTTCATAGTGGGTTAGTGTTAGTAGAGTTAGTATTAATTTACAAATGGAATTGGATATTTACAATGGGAGTATCCATGTAGGATACAAATGAGGAGAAAAACTCTTAAGAGGTAAGAAAAGGTGCATTTCTTACAAGGTTGATGCTCCAAGTGTCTTGAGTAGGGCCAATTTTGACGCTTGTTAACGGTCCACTAGCTTTGACGGTACATTTTTTCTCCACTCTTGACCTTCCTTGAGAGACAAGGTAATTGAAGCTGAGTAATCAACCACCATGATGCTGTCTTTTAAGAGAAGAGGCTGAATTTTAAGGTTTTTTTGATAGATATGGGTAATTTGGAGGAGGAAAAATGAGACTAGGTGGTCAATTTTGGAATGGAATTGTGTGTGGGAGGTATGAGTTCACCATGCTTTCTCTTATTCTTCAAGGTTGAGGAGAAGGTGAGTAGGGTGCAGAGAGGAGTGGTGAGAGAGGTGGGAATGATGAGTGGAGAAGTGTGTGTGAAAGAGGAAAATGATAAAGTGGAAGAGAGAGTGTGGCTGCATAGCATGGGAAAACTGGGGTCCACTAATAAAATCATAGCTCACAGCTCGTAGCTCAAAAAAATATGAAAAAATTTGAGGCAAAAGTTCAGCCCACGAGCTACAACTTTTGTTTGTATCACCTTTTCAAATTCGGAGAGCAAGTGAACTTTAAAAATTCAGCAAAACCGACCGTTTTTTTCCACTGCACAAGGTCCTTGTGGGGTCCTTCTTTGGATGATTCTTTTGAATACCTCCAAGAGTGAGCCCTCCATAGTGCATGTATGCATGCCACCTACCCTTGACCTTATTTGGTAGGTCTATAATTGAAGATATTGTTGAGATTATGATATAAGTGAATAGTACAACTAAGAAAATCAAATATTGAGGGGTCTAAAAAATATGTACATGTCAAATATAAATAATATAAGTGGAAAAAATATAAAGGGGTCAAAAGAAATCTCTCTCATTATGAGGCTACCATAAAAAGATAAATATTTTTGGTGTTCTAATTTTTTTTTAAAAAAACAAAATAGATGTAGGAAGGGAAAAATCACAATAGTGAAAAAATATACACCTAAATAAAACTAGTTTTTTTGGATTTTTGTTGGGGTGGAGTTACACCAAATATAAGAGAAGCTTACATGAAAATATTTCTATATGGAATAAAGAGTATGAAAAATGGTAAGAAAAATTGTGGTAATGGTGAGGCAATGTACAGAGCATAAATAACACACACCTAGGTAAAAATATTTAAAGCTTTTTAAATATTTAAATTTTTTTAAATTATTTTGATATTTAAATAAATATCAAAATAATTATGAAAAAATCTTTTATTTAGGCCCTATATACAAAGAAATATTTACATACGCATGGGCCATAATATACTTATTTTTTTTATTTTTTTATTTTTTTGGCTCAACTAGCCCAATGACTAGCTAATTGAGGGTTTTTTAAAGAAGATATGGGAAAAGTCCCGTGACTCACGCACGCCTATGTACAATGAAATGGTAGGGATAGCCACAGTGTTTGGGTGATTTTGGTAGGGTGAGGTAACTCACTGTGGCAATTACAAAGAGCCGAAAAACGGCTATCATTAGCCCTCCCCCTGGATGATGGTATATTCATGTACCATCATAGAGCATCTTTTCCAAAGAGAGTGCTTCAGAGTCCTTGAGGAGATCTTTATTGTTTGGCCCCTCAGAATTTTGTCTAGAGTTACACTCATGCTTCATGTAACAATACTTACATGAGACAATGGCCTTTTGATAGATCTTTGGTAGATCCTTTGGTAGAAGGCGACTCAAATAGGGCTTCAAGCGATACCCGTTTACTTTCCTGGAGTGCTCTTTACCATTCAAGTCCATAAGCTGATAGTAACTTGAATTGAAAGCCTTCTTGACTATGTATGGCCCTTGCCATCTTGTTTCAAATTTGGCATCAAAACGATTATCGAGTCGATTGTCATACCTTAGCACAAGATCTCCTTGATTGATGCCTTTGTCCTTCAGTTTCTTGTCAAGCTTCTCCTTTGTCTGTGTGGCTTTCCTCTTATAGCACTCGTATGCTGCTTCTCTTTTCCACTCAAGCTCAGCTAAGGTAAGAAGTCGATCCATCCATGCTTCTTGATCATCTTGTGCTGATTTGCCATGAAGTCGCATTGTTGGAATGTTTAGCTCAATTGGCTGTAAAGACTCTTGACCATAGACCAAGTGAAATGGTGTGAACTCCGTGGCTTCCCTATATGTGGTTCGATACGCCCACAAGGCACCATCCAAGAAGTCATCCCACAACTTTGTCTTGTTTTTCACCATCTTTCTAATGATGCCTGCAATGACACCATTAGCCTTTTCTACCAAACCATTTGATTGGGGATAGTAGGGTGTACTGTGACGATGTAGAATGTGAAGTTCTTCACAGACTTCTGTGAGCAATCCCTTTCTAAACCCTGGACCATTATCAGAAACAATCTCCAAAGGTGTGCCAAATCTATAACAAATGTGAGTGTAGATGAATTTGCTCACTGTCTTCTCATTTACCTTTGCCACACTTTGTGCTTCCACCCACCTAGTCATATAGTCTACAGCCACTAGAATGTAGAGTTTACCATTTTTTGTCCTAGGCAGAGGACCCATAGCATCAATGCCCCACTTTTCAAAGGGTCCATTTGCAAGCACGATTTGCCTTGGACCATAAACCAATCTTCTATTCCCATTTACCTGACAATTGTGACAACTTTTACACCAATGTTGGACATCTACATGCAGACTTGGCCAAACATACCCCGCAAGCAAAATCTTCTTCACAGTTAATTCTTGGGCAAAATGACCACCACATGCTTCTTCATGCAAACCTTTTAGAATGGCTGGAATTTCCTCAATAGTTGGTACTCTTCTGCATACTTGATCCCTCCCTCTTTGATAGAGGGAGCCTTCTAGGAAGAGATATGCGCTTGCCTTCTTCATGAGTCTCCTCTTTTGAGCCTTCGTGAAGTCTTGTGGAAACTCGTCCTCCAAAATGTAGCTAATAATGGGAGTCAATGACTCCAATCCCTGGTATCTCGGTTGCTTGACAGTTGCTGCCACCATGATGACCTGCACTTCTTTCTCAACACATGTAACTACTTGCTGTGCAAGTAAATCGGCATCTTCATTCTGTTTCCTAGGAATATGATATAGTTGCACCTCCTCAAATTGATTAAATAGCCTACGGATGGTATGAACTTTGTCCCTTAGTCTTTCATTTTTGCATGCCCAGATGCCTAAAATCTGCTTCACAATGAGAAGTGCATCCCCTTTTACCATGAGACGTTGTATACCATGGCCAATGCATATTTTTAAACCATGAAGTAGTGTGTCATATTCTGCTTCATTGTTGCTAGCTGAACTTGGTAGATTGAACTTCTCTTTCATGACCACCTCTCCACTTGGGTTGAGCAACACTAGCCCTCCCCCTGCTTTTCCTGTGGCTCGACGAAAAGCTCCATCAAAGAACAAGGTAAAAGCATTAGGAATACTTTTTGGTGGTGGCAATGGTAGGGTCTTTACTTCAGGCACCTTAATCTCCTTTTCATGCACCCTATAAGTGAGAATCCCTGCCAATTGTGCACGCACACTATCTTCTACCTTGAAAGAGTATTGAAACTCTTGCAACTCCATAATCCACTTTGAGATCCTAGTACTAAGATTCATTTGAGATGACACCCAAGGGAACAAATTCTCTGCGGTGAGGATTACAAAAGGTTTTGGGAGCAAGTAGGATCTAAACTTCTTTATCGCAAACATGAGAGAAAGCATCATGAGTTCTGCCTCCGTGTAGCCTCTCTCTAAAGCATTCATGACCCTACTAGAAAAGTAGATGGGCCGCATCCTGGTACTATAGGGATCTTGTTGTAACAAAACTGCACCAATTGTTTCTTTCCCAGCACTAGAGCTAACAAAGAATGTGTACTCCCAACAAGGAGGCATGAGTGTTGGTAGCTCTGACAAAATGGCTTTAATGTTACAAAAGTACTCTTCAAGCTCATCAGACCATGAAAATTCTACTTGTTGTGTCAACTTTTGCAAAGGGTGAAGTAACTCCGAGGCTAAGTGAATGAAGCGTGACATATACTTCACCTTTTGAATGAATGAGATGACCTCCTTAAGACTCTTGGGTGATGGTAGCTCAATAAGAGCCTTTGCCTTTGAAGGATCCACTTCAATGCCTTTGTAAGAAACTTAATGACCAAGCAAGATTACTTCATCCTCACCTATATGGCACTTGTCGGGGTTGAGTTGACCTCCCATGTCGTAGAGCTTCTTTAAACCTTCTTCTACCCTTTGTAGATGCAATGATTTTGAGCTATAAATACAGAGATCATCAATGAACACCCTAATCGACTTTCCAAAGAATGCTTGAAACACCATATTCATGAAACATTGGAATGTTGCAGGAGCATTTGTCAGACCAAATGGCATGACTCTAAAAGCATAACAACCCCAAGGAGTGATAAAGGTTGTTTTCAATTGATCCTCCAATGCAATCCCCATTTGAAAGTAACTTGAGTAACCATCGCACACAGTGTACTTCTCATGACCAGCTACCTCATTTAGTATCTCATCCTAGAATGGGAGGGGAAAGTGATCTCTTTTTGTTGCCTCATTAAGTGGACGATAATCCACACACACCCTCCACTTGCCATTTTTCTTAGGAGTGACAACAACGGGAGAGACCCACTCTAAATTCTCCACTGGATAAATGAAACCTGCTGCTAGAAGCTTTCTTACCTCCTTGAGTAGAGCCTGCTCCTTAATGACTCCTAGCCTTTGTAGCTTTTGAGCCTTAGGTGTGGCCTCTGGCTTCAACTCAATCTTGTGTTGAACAACATCTACTCCACGCACGTCGGTGTAGTCTTTAGCAAAAATCCTAGGAAACTTCCTTAGCACACATTTGAACTCCTCTCTTTCATCCTTTGTAAGTGTTGTTGATAGCATACCTTCCAGCATCCCTTCATCTTGAACACCTTCGTTCTCTTGAGGACCTACCTCCTCCAAGCCTTGACAAGAGGTCTCTTGGTTGCTTGGCTTAAACCTTACCCCCATGACTTCGATGGAAGACTCCTCTTCAGTAATGCTGCCGCTACTTTCTTCTTCTGAAGTGCTATCGGTCCAACCTTCTTTCGTCTCACTTTGAGATGATTCTTCATGGAGCTCCTCTTGGAGTTGCTCCTTCATGTCAAAGACAACCTTCTTGTGATTGTCATTCCTGCAAATTAGCTTTCCACTCTCCCAATCCTGCAAAGCTCGCATTTTCATTAGCCATGGTCTTCCTAGGATAAATGGGTAACCATTTCCCTTGGTAGACATGACATAGAAATCCACTGCCTTCTTAATGCCAAAGGCCTCCACAAAAACATTTTTACAAATGCCTACGCACCTAGCCTTGCTATTGTTTGCCATTTTCACCTTGATTTCAGGTGTCTCATGGATGTGCATGCCTAGTCTTTGCATGAGCCCTTCTGTCATGATGCAAATTTGTGCACCCCCATCCACTAGACCTTTCCTAACCAATCTTCCTTTTATGTAACAATCTAGCACAGGTGTAATATCCTCGTTCATTTCAGCATGTGCAATTTTTACAACAGGAAAACTCTCTTTTACCTTTCTCCTAGTGCTAACTGCCTTTGTTAAATCCCTCCTAACTTGTGGGCATAATGCAAGAAACTGAGGCCATGAGATATCAGGACCCTTACCTCGCATGTCTTCCAACAGGTTGTATGGAGCCATACCATGTCCAAGAGGGAAGTCTTGGAGATTGATACGACGTCGAGTCCTCTTAGCTTCCTTGGTCTCCTTTGCCTTCTTGCCTTGTCCATGGTCACTCTGTGATGGGACACCCTCTTTCTCTTTACCTTTTCCTCGGCCACGCTTAATGCCATTTGCTTCCATGTCAACCTCATTTGAGTTTGTCACCTCTACCACATGCACATTTGGATCTGGCAAAGGTGGAACTCCTTCTACCCCTTGTGGAGGTGGTCTTGGTCCATTTGGCCTTTGTAGAAGCCTTGGTTGTTGACCAGCTCCTTCTCCTGCATTCATCACTGGGTAATTCAAGTTAGGTCTCCCTGGCTCTCCACGGGGCCAAGGACAATTATACATCCCATGTCCAGACTCTCCGCAATTCCAACATTGCAAGACTCTCCTAGTTCGTGGCTCGCTCTCTTCTGACTTCTTTGCTTGTCCCTTTGGACCTACAGCTTGTGCAAGGTGAATTGACAGGCTGCTTAAAGATTCATTTAACTTCTCAATCACTTCAGCCGTTACCTCAGGAAGCTCCCTAGATGTTGATGCTTGTGACTTACCTTTGGGTCTAAGACCTTCTATTGGAACCTCTCCCCTTAAGCACTTGAGTTTCCTATACTTCTCAGCAGCCCTAGTTTCAGCTGCATCAAAAGTAGCAGGTGCACCCGCCTCAACTTTTACCTTAAGGTCAGGAAAGAGTCCGGCTATGAACCTCTCCTTCTTTAAAAATTCTGCACCATCACCAGGGTTAGCAACATTTCGTATCCATAGAGCCCAAAGACGTAGAAACTCTTGCTTGTACAAGTAGTAGTCATCTAAGTCTTTTTGCTTATGAGAAACAATGTCTTGCCATAGTTTTTGAGTGTTTTGGGGATCAAAGAAGTATCTCTTAAAACGATTCAAAACTTCTGTGTAATTCCCCTTAACTTCCTCAGGCAAAGAGTCAAACCAAGTACTAGCATCTTTCCTAAGGACCACCTCAAACATTTCTACACGTTCTTGATCGGTTACTATCCTCTTGATACGGCAAGACATCTTGAAATTTGCTAAAAATAATTCTGCATCCTCTCCAGGCTCTCCAAAGAAAAGAGGATATCCAGACATTTGGCGTTGGCTCTCCATTATTATGAAAGATTACAACACGAGTTACAATAAGGGATACAATAGAGATTTAGAACCACTCGCCTGCAAATGAAGAAGTAAGAAAATACCACTCTAGGTTTTCTTCTTCAGCTATCCAAGCTTCAATGAGGTCTCGATTTGTTTGATCAAAACAAAAAGGTAGACTATTGATGAGCTCTAAGAAGGGTTGAAATTCTTCAAAGCTAAGGCGATAAACAGAAATCTCTAGAACTTCATTTTCTGGATCCAAAAGAGCAACCACGTCCCAAGTGATAAATTGCACTTGCTCTACAATTCCCAACGCACAAGCGGTTTGTATAAAAACTAGATCTTCATGCTCGTCGAAGGCCGTGAGAAAGTAGCAATTGACTAGGAGCTCCTTTCCTTCGAGTTCCACACAGTCGGAGTGAGGCAACCTTCTCACAATTTCATAAAGAACATCCTCATCAAGTCCAATCAAGTTTGCAAGATTTAAAGACTCCACTTGTGCTACAAAATTCCTGGACAAAAACTCCTTAGGATTATGGTTAAATCATTCAAAAACATAAAGAGATTTACAATGTCTCTATGAACAAAGTGTCATAGAAAGTAGAGAAGGATGAGAATTTATACAAATTTGCAATCTTCTCTATGCTCTCTTTATTAAGACAAGCTCTGAATAGCTCCCTATCTCCTTTGTTGAAAGCGAAAGGAAGACTATTCATAAGACGCAAATGAGGGAAAAATTCACCAAATGTGAGTCTATGAAGCATGAACTCTGGCCGCAAGTTTCCTGAAGAGTCTTCCTCAATGATGAAATGCACTCGCCAAACGCCAAATTTCACTCTATTTACCAATCTTAGGGCACACACTAGCTGGATGAATGTGCGATCTTCCTTAGTGCCCAACAACAAGAGGAAAATGGAATCCACGCGTAGGACCTTCCGTCTTAACTTCACCACCCTCTTGTTATGAGGGAGACGCCTTACTACTTGCTCCTGCAACTCAATTGGTAATAGAGCTAGATCTCTAAGGATTGAACTTTCACTGCACACACATTCCCAGTTAGAACAAATGATCGTTTTTGTTTCTTGTAACAACTTGGACAAAGAAAAAACAAACATACACACTATTTTGTCGGGCTGCACTTCATTTTAAAATAAAATGAACACATGTACATCAAAAGAAGTGTGGTAGTTGATGAGAGGTAGAATGACAGGGTTTGGTGATGCAAGAATTTCTCCTACTCTTTGGGCACCAAACATGAACACCATTCGTTGTTGAAAATGGATCTTTCTACTAATTGCAACGTTTATTCTAATGTGTGGAGTAAAATGAAAGGGAAAAACCTCTATTCCTGGGCCATTATCCATGGCCTATGCATGTCCTAATGCTTAAAATAATACAAAAATATAGACGTCCAAGCTAATATCGTACCTAATGAGAGGCAAAATAAAAGGATTTACCGAAGTGTTTATCTCGGCTAACCTAAGAGGACCTAAAATTCTACGAATTACTCGTTGAAATTGCAACTTAGTACTAACAATTATGTGTACCTTTTGCCTTGCAATGGGAATGAAGGGATCATACAAATTCTCGTGATTCATGCAAGCTACTTAAATATGCTAAAGGTTGAGCCTTCACAAAACATACACAAGCCTGTCCTCCGTGGGGGCACCAATTTGAGGCGGTCCGAGGCGGGCAACAAGAAGAGCAACCTCTAGACACCCTTCAAGGCTCCCGTGCTGCTCAATGGGGCTGGGACACAACACAACACAACCCAAAACAACAAACCCCTAGCCAAATCCCAACTACACAAGGGGCACCACCTAGTTTAAGAGCGAACTAGGACGCAAAAGAGGAGAATCGTTAGAGCAACCCACAAACAAGTAAGGAATTTACACTAACCCTAACACCAATGGAACACTCTCACACACTAAAACACGAGAGAGAGAGAGAGAGAGAGAGAGAGAGAGATGAGAGAGAGATGGTGCTCGGGTTGCCTTGAAGTGTATCGTTAATGATCAAGCAAACATAAATATATATATGTAAGAAAGGGAGAGAGGGGGGAAGGGGGTGCTTGTTGCACTAATGCCTTCTTACAAATCTGTCATGACAAATCAAAGTGAGATTAGTATTTGTTCAACATAGCTTGCGTAAATTTCACCACAACACATCACAAGAAAAGCCACCCCAATCACTGTCTTAAGGCCAGGGGAGTCCTCTCCACCCTGTCGCCCTCTTACAGTATGTGGGATTTATGGCTAGATTGATGACAACACCAGAGACAAGCTATCAAGAACTTAACAAAAAACACCAAGATACTTACGCATCACTGTTGTCCATTACTTCACGTTGGAAGGGAGACAAAGTATCCAAGCTTAGTCCAAATCCACCCTCCTTGATTCAGCAAATGTTGGGCTTACACTAGTAGGAGAAATGATAGATTTCCTACTCTCAATTGAATGATCACTCTCTCTCTTACAATGGCATAGAGTTCCCTTGCTAATCCCCTATTACAACACCTGCACATGCATAAGACAATGAGCTTCCACTCAAGAGCTCCTTCTAGAGAGGTTGAGCTTGGCTTCTCAAGCTATAGCATAGTGCTCTTGCTTATGGCTCCTCCCTTTCTGTGCTAGCTACACCCTCCTTTTATAGCAATTTTGAAGGCTAGGGTTACTCCTCTAACCATGGTTGGGTTAGATTTTCAGCAATTTATCTAATTTCTTTTGCTTGGAATTATCAAGAAGTTGGTGGGGAAAGAGAGAGGAGAGAAATGGAGGTGATAGGACTTTTCATAGTGGGTTAGTGTTAGTAGAGTTAGTATTAATTTACAAATGGAATTGGATATTTACAATGGGAGTATCCATGTAGGATACAAATGAGGAGAAAAACTCTTAAGAGGTAAGAAAAGGTGGATTTCTTACAAGGTTGATGCTCCAAGTGTCTTGAGTAGGGCCAATTTTGACGCTTGTTGACGGTCCACTAGCTTTGACGGTACATTTTTTCTCCACTCTTGACCTTCCTTGAGAGACAAGGTAATTGAAGCTGAGTAATCAACCACCATGATGCTGTCTTTTAAGAGAAGAGGCTGAATTTTGTGGTTTTTTTGATAGATATGGGTAATTTGGAGGAGGAAAAATGAGACTAGGTGGTCAATTTTGGAATGGAATTGTGTGTGGGAGGTATGAGTTCACCATGGTTTCTCTTATTCTTCAAGGTTGAGGAGAAGGTGAGTAGGGTGCAGAGAGGAGTGGTGAGAGAGGTGGGAATGATGAGTGGAGAAGTGTGTGTGAAAGAGGAAAATGATAAAGTGGAAGAGAGAGTGTGGCTGCATAGCATGGGAAAACTGGGGTCCACTAATAAAATCATAGCTCACAGCTCGTAGCTCAAAAAAATGTGAAAAAATTTGAGGCAAAAGTTCAGCCCACGAGCTACAACTTTTGTTTGTATCACCTTTTCAAATTCGGAGAGCAAGTGAACTTTAAAAACTCAGCAAAACCGATCGTTTTTTTCCACTGCACAAGGTCCTTGTGGGGTCCTTCTTTGGATGATTCTTTTGAATACCTCCAAGAGTGAGCCCTCCATAGTGCATGTATGCATGCCACCTACCCTTGACCTTATTTGGTAGGTCTATAATTGAAGATATTGTTTAGATTATGATAAAAGTGAATAGTACAACTAAGAAAATCAAATATTGAGGGGTCTAAAAAATATGTACATGTCAAATATAAATAATATAAGTGGAAAAAATATAAAGGGGTCAAAAGAAATATCTCTCATTATGAGGCTACCATAAAAAGATAAATATTTTTGGTGTTCTAATTTTTTTTAAAAAAAACAAAATAGATGTAGGAAGGGAAAAATCACAATAGTGAAAAAATATACACATAAATAAAACTAGTTTTTTTGGATTTTTGTTGGGGTGGAGTTACACCAAATATAAGAGAAGCTTACATGAAAATATTTCTATATGGAATAAAGAGTATGAAAAATGGTAAGAAAAATTGTGGTAATGGTGAGGCAATGTACAGAGCATAAATAACACACACGTAGGTAGAAATATTTAAATAAATATCAAAATAATTATGAAAAAATCTTTTATTTAGGCCCTATATACAAAGAAATATTTACATACGCATGGGCCATAATATACTTATTTTTTTTATTTTTTTATTTTTTTGGCTCAACTAGCCCAATGACTAGCTAATTGAGGGTTTTTTAAAGAAGATATGGGAAAAGTCCCGTGACTCACGCACGCCTATGTACAGTGAAATGGTAGGGATAGCCACAGTGTTTGGGTGATTTTGGTAGGGTGAGGTAACTCACTGTGGCAATTACAAAGAGCCGAAAAACGGCTATCACCGTCAACATAGCCCCAATTGACACCTAGAATGGTGTCCATTGCATCCATGTCAACTTCTTTGCAAACAAGCATTGTTGGTGTTTCTACAATTGGCAGAGAGCGGAATGCATGCACAAACAAATGAATGGGACAATGCCAACTACAACCCACCGATCTGGTTGCCTTACTAAACTTTAGGGACCCTTGGAAATCTTGCAGCACCTTGCGCTTGAAAGAAAGCAAAGCCCAATGGTCTGGAGTTGGCCATTCTGCACTCTGCAATGAGGGTGTCTCCAAGGCTTCTAACCTACCATAGCTTTGGCTTGACTTCAGCACCACGTACTTGTGGGATTACATGAATATTCGCTGCTCGGTAAGTTTTTTCGATCAGACATTAGGAAACATAAGCTCCCCAATGTGAGCATGCACAACCATGAACGTGCCTGAGAGGCACTCAAGCGGCTGCTCCTCAACTAAGCTGGATGGAAAAACATCTTTACAAATGCCCTTAGTTAAACATAATGATCACATAAACATAAACATGACACATGCATGGGATAGATAAACCATGAAAACTTACAATGAGGTGCAAATTGAGTTGAAGCTCTCTTGAGGTGGATCTCAGCTGCACTGTAGACGTGTTGCACGATGGCCACCATTCCGGACTTGGTTTCTTTGAATGCCAATAGCCGGCCCTTTCAATGACGTTCCAATACGCCTCGACACTGTACGCGATGAGGTCCAACACGTGACGGTTGCATGTAGATCCATGCACCCTTCTTGAATACTTGTGGGATCCATACCCCCTCTGAGTCTTTTGTGTTGTGCAACACAATCCCCTCTATCTCTGGTTTGGGCCGTCTATGCGTGGACATTCTTGGGAAGTTGGGCTTAGGAAGGGATTTGAAAGAGTTGATTACTGTGGAGAGAGAATGAGGAGCTGAGGGGAGGGTGAGGTGATCTGCCTATGGTGGCTATGGTGGCTTTGACACTGGAGATAGAGAAAGAGGGGAGGAGTGAGACGTAGAGAGGTAGAGAGGATAGTGGAGCTGTGGGCTATGGAGTGTGGGATTGTAGAGGGTTGATGGAGGTGTGAGAGAAGGGGGAGCTATGGAGAGAGAGGAAGAGAGTGGTGGAAAGCTTTTGGCTATGACTGCCTTGACTGTAGAGAGAGAATGGGAGGAGGGAGAAGAGGGAGAGTGTGAGAGAGAAAAGTAATGAGGGAGAGAGAGAAAAGTGGATTTTGGGGGAAAAAATTGACTTTTTAAAGTTAATTTATGTTTTGGAGGCAAATGGGTCAACTTTGGAACTTTAAAAAAAAAATCAATTTTTAGGGTTTTTAAGCATGCGCGTTTTTTTTTTGGGGGGGTCCCTCCCTCTTTTATGACACCTCTCTCCTCCTATTTACCCCCCCCCCCCCCCCCCCCCCCCCCCCCCCACCCCCAAGCCTACCTCCCACCTCTCTCTAAGAACCAAGCATTGAAGAGGGAGACAATTAGGCTGCACCCCTACCATTCCTCCCCCTCTAGGTGATATCCCAAGAGCCTTCTCATTGGTTCTCCCTTAAGCCTTCAATATTCAAAAAAGCCCAAGGAGAGTCCATATTTCTCCTAATGTTACTTGCAGATTCCTTAGAAAAAAGAGGCCTTACCGATCTTTTTCCTCCCTTGATATGGATGAACTCCTCGCGGTGGACGTCGATGTAGATGATTTGTGTCTCTTCGTTACCTTCATTGCTGGCTGTTGGACGGATACGCCGCGACGGACGTCAACACAACGAGAACTCACCTAACATGTAATGTCAGCTAAGGACGAAGTTCGACCCATAGGCGCTGACGGGAGCAAAGCTAACCCCGAACCCCCGACGGCCTCTAAAACACCGGGGACCGAATGGCGCGCCTCGAGCCTGTCATGGTAAAGCAAACAGGGGGCACCACCTAGCTTCAGCGGCTAGGACGCAAACAACACACCACCATAACAAATTTTTCATCCAAGAGAGATGGATGCTTGGGAGTAATGATGAAGAGGAAAGGGAATGAGATCAAGTGAGAGAGAGAGAGAGAGAGAGAGAGAGTGAGGGAGGGGATATAGCGGCTTAGTACTTAGGCACCACAAAAGGATGGCGAATCCGCACACCCTTCACACATACACAAGCTCACTCCAAAACACAAGACTAGGTGGCGATTCCGCGCACCTCACATGGGCAAAATATTGCAAGAAAACATACTCACAAAATCTCAAGCTTTATTTAGAGAATTAGG
Source organism: Adiantum capillus-veneris (assembly GCF_014529385.1). NCBI lineage: Eukaryota > Viridiplantae > Streptophyta > Polypodiopsida > Polypodiales > Pteridaceae > Adiantum > Adiantum capillus-veneris. The sequence continues at coordinate 77,491,185 of NC_140940.1, forward strand.
CGATGAAATGGGGAGCATAGGGTAGGGGAATGAGAAGGGAGAGAGTGGTAGAGCACATGGCGGATAGGTGGGAGTTGATGGCGAAGACTCGCACGAGGGTTATGGCCATTATCCTTCATTTAGTTTCCCTTCATCTTCCATAGCCCAAGGGTGTAGAGGTCATGCTCAAGACGAGCATGGTGATTGCGGTGATGGTGATGGTGTGGGTGTGTGTGCGTGCACTAGGCACACACAGTGCATAGTGTACTCTTTGGTGATGGTGTGTGTGTGTGTGTGATGGTGACCCCTCTTTATATAGGGGAGGAGGGGGGCGAAATTCTAGAATTTAGAAATGAAGAAATCATTATCTACATAGGCCATGTGACAGTGGGCCCCACTTGTTTGGCTGTGTGTATATGTGCCAGAACAGCAGTCTCATGAGAGAGAGACTAAGAGAGAGAGATGGGTGAATGGAAAAAAGAGAGGTGACATGGAGAATAAAGTAACTACAAGAGGGGAGAGAGGGGAGTGTGTTCAGAGGTGAATTTGTGTGCAGATGTGTGTGAACACAAGAAAATCAGGTAACCACTCGGTGGGGATTGGTCTGTGGGCACCTTTTTCAGTGAAACTGAGTGTGTGTTAGTGTGGGGGAGGCCATCTGGCTACAAGACAAGAGAGATTTCAAATTTTAGAGAGAGAGGGGGGTATTTGGATCATGGGAGAGTGTAGGAGAGAGAAAAGGGGGGGTGGGGTATACTGTTTTGGAAGATAGGAGAGGTGGCATGTGAGTTAGGGTGCATTATTGGTAAGGACAGGGGGTGGGGTAGCATCAGGGGAGAGAAAAATGAGAAAGGACAAGGGAAAGAGAGAGGGGGTTGACCTTTTGAGTGGAGGAGAGGAAAAGGGACACACGGTGGGGCAACAGTGAAGAAAAAAGGAGGCAGGGTGGGGATGGGCTGCCCCGCAGGCCCACGGTGGCCCATTTTAGCTTTCTCCTTATTTACATACCCATACTTTATTTTTTTTCCTTACTTTTCCAATGTCTTTTATCACTCCCTCCCTAAGAGGGGGTTTCCACAGGGTGGGGAAGAGAGAAGAGGGGTATGGGAGCCTGGCTTGTGAAAAGCCCCCATCATTAGCCCTCCTTTTTTGGCTAGAGGCATTCATGCTTCTAGCTCTGACTATGATTCTTCTTCCGCTTAGCTGTAGGAGCCGATATCGAGATGCCTTTTGAATTAGCCATTCCATTTGGCCATTGGTGAGATTTCTGGGATATTCATGAATCTGTAACAGGTCCGGGTGATAGCTTGTTCCTTGGAATAGTGTCGGTTGATTAAAGGGGAAGCCCATGGCTTCCAGAACTTTGTGCCAGTGTCCTCCTGGATCCCAGGTGAAAAATAGGATCATTGTCTGCAGTGTCTGAACAATAAAATTTGCATGCCAAATTGGACCAAATTTGTAACCACCAGTAGCGAGAGGGGAAATGAGCATCTTGGCTCCTGCAAAGACAGAACTGAAAATTATGATTCCCAAGAGTGTACCAAGAATCCACCATATATGGCCGCCTTGTTGGTGTGGTGAGCTCAAGTTGTCTTCAGAATCCTGCTTACTGCCATGACTAGAAAAAATTGCAAGCATATCATGCTTCTTTTGGGTGTGCTCAAACACGTCAGCTTCCTTTACTGATGCTAATAGCAAGCCACCTACCTTGCGGCTCAAATACAAGCATAATCCACTTACCTTTCTCCAAAGAGAGGATGCACTATTTGTAAAAAAATGTACCAAATTGCGAATGAGGTCTTCATTCTTGCATTCTATCAGGCTTTTGTCTATCCATGGCTCCTTAGCTCTTATCTCAATGCTGATCTTCTCTCTATATGTTATAGCGGCTAGCCATAGCCATAGGTCTGATGCATCCCATGCAAACACAATGCTGTGTTGTGGAGGAGTTTGGAACATCCTTAAAAGGTTGGCAACATATTGATCATCAAACTTACTATGAACATCCTCACATATAATGGAGGCATTACCCATCTCCAAGTTTAAAACACCCTTCAGTAGACTAGAGGCATTACCCATCTCTAAGTCTATAACACTACACAATAAAGTCTTGCTCGGCTGCCAAGCCTCTAGAGCAATATCCAACTCCAAACCTTCAGTCATACTTACCTCTTCGTTATGGTCCTTAAGTGAAACTGCCTTGATGAAAGATTCCTTTAGCTTGCTACACTGTCTTGGGTCCATGCTGGTGCACAGGCTTCCGTTTTCAAAGCCCTCCCCTTTGCTTGATATATTGCCCACCTTCTGCAAAGCCTTGCTAGCAGGCTGGTCTTCCTCTTCTCTTGTATCTTTCATGCCCTTTGCATTCCTCTTACTCTGACGAGGCCTAATCAACACTTTACACATTCTTACCCTTACTGCCCAATGTTGTCGATTGATCTCTTTGGTGCCTATTTCATTCAAGGTTAAAGATGTACTCACATTTGTAACACAATTTTCTTGGCTTACCTCCCCCACCTGGGTAGCATCTTTTGATTCTTCAACCTCTTGTTCCACTGCTTCAGTTCTTTGAATAGTCTTCTTACTTGATCCTTCTTCTGTTGCACTCATCTTGACCTCTTCTGCAAGACCAATGATACTTGGTGTGTGGGTACCAATTGGTGGTGGGCGTAGGATGATTGTAAGTGGTGATTGTGGAGGACGTAGAATTTGTGTTGGTGGGGCTGGTGCTCGGGGTGGGGGTGTTCTTTGTCTAGGGGGTGACAATTGGTTCCTCCTACCTTCTCTATTATAGTTTTGTTGTGGTTTGGGACAGTAGTACATATCATGACCATCTTCTCCGTAGTTGTAGCAGTGATACTCCCTGTTTTGTCGTCGTGCTCTTCCAGGGTCTTGATCTCTTTCTTGACTCCTCCCTTGCTATATTAAGTGGACAGACAAATTCTGGAGTTGGTCAGTAATATGGGCCAACATATCTTGTTGGTCATCTCTTACCCCAAGAGCTGGTGGTGGTGGTGGAATGGTGGTTGTCGTAGTTGCTGGTCGGCGCGATGTTCCTAATTCTATTGACTCGGTCTCTTTGGCTTTCATTCGCAGCTTCTTGTCCTTAAGGCGAGCAATCTCAACGGCTAACTCGTACGTAGCCGGGAATCTACCTTTCACCTTCTCCTTGAGAAGCGGCCATAAGCCATGCGTGAACCGATCTTTTTTTAGGAAATCGGGTGCAGCTTCCCCCCTAGCCAGTGACTCAACCCACCGTTCCCACAAATCCACAAATTTGGACTCATAGGTGGCATATTCTAAAAGACCCTCCTGCTTCAAGTCTCTCAACTTGTCCCATACCTTTTCTGCAGTGGTACCTCCCCCAAAGCGCCTCTTAAAAGCGGTTTTTAAGGGTTCCCAGTCATCCTTGGTTGCTTGTGGAAGTGCATTGTACCATGATCTAGCTTCTAGCTTCATGAGATGCTTAAAGATTCTAACCCGGGATTCATCCGTATCTTTGTTGCTCACTACACATGCTACTTCAAAGTCATCTAGGAAGTCTGTTACCAAATCCTCCCCCTTCTTTCCTTTAAATGTTGGAAATGCTACACTTGCCATGATTACTGAGAGAGAGCTAGAAAGACACACTGCTTAACTTGCAAAAGTTTTTTTCTTCTTTACAAGGAGGCGTGTATACCCTCTTATACTAGGACATAGATTAAAACTTCAAACGGTACATTGCCTTGTACCAAAGGTAAGACAAATGGTTGATCTGATGCCAGAACCTCCAAAAACCGCTTCCTACCCGGCATGGTGTCAATGACGTGCTGGTAGTGAGCCTTCAAATCCAGTATTACCTTGATTGAGCGTACACGTTGATAGTGGCTTTTCACAAGCCAAGCTCCCATACCCCTCTTCTCTCGTCCCCACCCCATGAAAACCCCCTCTTAGGGAGGGAGTGATAAAAGACATTGGAAAAGTAAGGAAAAAAATAAAGTATGAGTATGTAAATAAGGAGAAAGGTAAAATGGGCCACCTTGGGCCTGCGGGGCAGCCCATCCCCACCCTGTCTGCGGGGTTCGGGGTTCGCTTTGCTCCCGTCATTTGGTGCCCCCACTGAGGATCGAACTCCAGACCTTCAGTTTACAAGACTGAAACCCCTAAACTATTGTGAATGGATGAATGGCTAGCAGGATTTTCTAATTGGACGACAGAAGAAGAAGAGCTCCAAGCACAACTAGAGGAACTCCGCATCTCCATCGAAGCTCGAGTGCCAGGCGTAACGGTAATCGATTTGCAGTGGGAGAGTCAACCAACACGCCAAACCCAGTGGATATACATAGGCCAAGTGCCAAGAAGAAGAAGGAGAAGGTCGAAACCATGTCCGCAACCTACAACCAACCCACAACAACAAAATGGAAGGAGCTCTACACAATAGAGAATCAACACTATTCTACTTTGAGAATCGGGTAACTCAAGTCACCGAGGTAATTATCACAGTCAGTTTTCAAGTCGCACCTGATGCTGTAGCACAGATAACGGAATCATTGGCTCACACTCTCACTAGAGAAACTAGGGATAGACTGAGTTTGTTTCAAAAAAGAAAACCACCCTCTCCCACAAGCTTGGACAGTGACTAAGCACCTCTAAGCTTCACATGAATTAGTACAACCTACCTCAAGACAGATCACACATACCAACATGTGTACGCTCAATCAAGGTAATACTGGATTTGAAGGCTCACTACCAGCACGTCATTGACAACATTCCGGGTGGGGAGCGGTTTTTGGAGGTTCTGGCATCAGATCAACCATTTATCTTACCTTTGGTACAAGGCAATGTACCGTTTGAAGTTTTAATCTATGTCCTAGTATAAGAGGGTATACACGCCTCCTTGTAAAGAAGAAATTTTTTTTTGCAAGCTAAGCAGTGTGTCTTTCTAGCTCTCTCTCAGTAATCATGGCAAGTGTAGCATTTCCAACATTTAAAGGAAAGAAGGGGGAGGATTTGGTAACAGACTTCCTAGATGACTTTGAAGTAGCATGTGTAGTGAGCAACAAAGATACGGATGAATCCCGGGTTAGAATCTTTAAGCATCTCATGAAGCTAAAAGCTAGATCATGGTACAATGCACTTCCACAAGCAACCAAGGATGACTGGGAACCCTTAAAAACCGCTTTTAAGAGGCGCTTTGGGGGAGGTACCACTTCAGAAAAGTTGTGGGACAAGTTGAGAGACTTGAAGGAGGAGGGTCTTTTAGAATATGCCACCTATGAGTCCAAATTTGTGGATTTGTGGGAACGGTGGGTTGAGTCACTGGCTAGGGGGGAAGCTGCACCTGATTTCCTAAAAAAAGATCGGTTCACGCATGGCTTATGGTCGCTTCTCAAAGAGAAGGTGAAAGGTAGATTCCCGTCTACGTACGAGTTAGCCGTTGAGATTGCTCGCCTTAAGGACAAGAAGCTGCGAATGAAAGCCAAAGAGACCGAGTCAACAGAATTAGGAACATCGCGTCGACCAGCAACTACGACAACCACCATTCCACCACCACCACCAGCTCTTGGGGTAAGAGATGACCAACAAGATATGTTGGCCCATATTACGGACCAACTCCAGAATTTGTCTGTCCACTTAATATAGCAAGGGAGGAGTCAAGAAAGAGATCAAGACCCTGGAAGAGCACGACGACAAAACAGGGAGTATCACTGCTACAACTACGGAGAAGATGGTCACGATATGTACTACTGTCCCAAACCACAACAAAACTATAATAGAGAAGGTAGGAGGAACCAATTGTCACCCCCTAGACAAAGAACACCCCCACCCCGAGCACCAGCCCCACCAACACAAATTCTACGTCCTCCACAATCACCACTTACAATCATCCTACGCCCACCACCAATTGGTACCCACACACCAAGTATCATTGGTCTTGCAGAAGAGGTCAAGATGAGTGCAACAGAAGAAGGATCAAGTAAGAAGACTATTCAAAGAACTGAAGCAGTGGAACAAGAGGTTAAAGAATCAAAAGATGCTACCCAGGTGGGGGAGGTAAGCCAAGAAAATTGTGTTACAAATGTGAGTACATCTTTAACCTTGAATGAAATAGGCACCAAAGCGATCAATCGACAGCATTGGGCAGTAAGGATAAGAAGGTGTAAAGTGTTGATTAGGCCTCGTCAGAGTAAGAGGAATGCAAAGGTCATGAAAGATACAAGAGAAGAGGAAAACCAGCCTGTTAGCAAGGCTTTGTAGAAGATGGACAACATATCAAGCAAAGGGGAGGGCTTTTAAAACGGAAGCCTGTGCACCAGCATGGACCAAGAACAGTGTTGCAAGCTAAAGAAATCTTGCATCAAGGCAATTTCACTAGAGGAACATAACGAAGAGGTAAGTATGACTGAAGGTTTGGAGTTGGATATTTCTCCAGAGGCTTGGCAGCCGAGCAAGACTTCATTGTGTAGTGTTATAGACTTAGAGATGGGTAATGCCTCTAGTCTACTGAAGGGTGTTATAAACTTGGAGATGGGTAATGCCTCCAGTTTATGTGAGGGTGTTCAGAGTAAGTTTGATGATCAATATGTTGCCAACCTTTTAAGGATGTTCCAAACTCCTCCACAACACAACATTGTGTTTGCATGGGATGCATCAGACCTATGGCTATAGCTAGCTGCTCTAACATATAGAGAGAAGATGAGCATGGAGATAAGAGCAAAGGAGCCATGGATAGACAAAAGGCTGATAGAATGCAAGAATGAAGACCTCATTCCCAATTTGGTACAATTTTTTACAAAGAGTGCATCCTCTCTTTGGAGAAAGGTAAGTGAATTACGCTTGTATTTAAGCCGCAATGTAGGTGGCTTGCTATTAGCATCAGTAAAGGAAGCTGACATGTTTGAGCACACCCAAAAGAAGCATGATAGGCTTGCAGTGTTTTCCAGTCATGGCAGTAAACCGAATTCTAAAGACAACTTGAGCTCACCACACCAACAAGGCGGCCATATATGGTGGATTCTAGGTACACTCTTGGGAATCATAATTTTCAGTTCTGTCTTTGCAGGAGCCAAGATGCTCATTTTCCCTCTCGCTACTGGTGGTTACAAATTTGATCCAATTTGGCATGGAAATTTTATTTTTCGGACACTGCAAACAATGATCCTATTTTTCACTTGGGATCCAGGAGGACATTGGCACAAAGTTCTGGAAGCCATGGGCTTCCCTTTTAATCAACTGACACTATTCCAAGGAACAGGCTATCACCCGGACCTGTTACAGATTCATGAATATCCCAGAAATCTCACCAATGGTCAAATGGAATGGCTAGTTCAAAAGGCAACTCGATATCGGCTCCTACAGCTAAGCGGAAGAAGAATCATAGTCAGAGCTAGAAGCATGAATGCCTCTAGCCAAAAGGGGAGGGCTAATGATGGGGGCTTTTCACAAGCCAAGCTCCCATACCCCTCTTCTCTCGTCCCCACCCCATGAAAACCCCCTCTTAGAGAGGGAGTGATAAAAGACATTGGAAAAATAAGGAAAAAAATAAAGTATGGGTATGTAAATAAGGAGAAAGGTAAAATGGGCCACCCTGGGCCTGCGGGGCAGCCCATCCCCACCCTGCCTTTTTTTTTTCTTCACTGTTGTCCCACCGTGTGTCCCTTTTCTTCTCCTCCACTCAAAAGGTCAACCCCCTATCTCTTTCCCTTGTCCTTTCTCCTTTCTCTCTCCCCTCAAGCTACCCCACCTCCTGTCCTTACCAATAATGCATTCTAACTCACCAATAATGCACCCTAACTCACATGCAACTTATCCTATCTTCCAAAATAGTATACCCGACCCCCCCTTTCTCTCTCCTATCATATCCCATGACCCAAATACCCCCCTCTCTCTCTAAAGGGCGCCATGTAACTTGTCTTGTAGCTAAATAACCTCCCCCACACTCACACACACTCAGTTTCACTGAAAAAGGTGCCCACAGACCCATCCCCACACGGTGGTTACCTGATTTTTCTTGTGTTCACACACATTTGCACACAGATTCACCTCTGAACACACTCCCCTCTCTCCCCTCTTGTAATTACTTTATTCTCCATGTCACCTCTCACTTTTTTTCATCAACCCATCTCTCTCTCTTAGTCTCTCTCTCATGAGACTGCTGTTCTGGCACATATACACACAGCCAGACAAGTGGGGCCCACAGTCACATGGTTTGTGTAGATAATGATTTCTTCATTTCTAAATTCTAGAATTTCTCCCCCCTCCTACCCTATATAAAGAGGTTTCACTATCACACTAAACACACACAACATCACCAAAGAGTACACTATGCACTATGCGTGCCTAGTGCACACACACACACACACCCACACCATCACCATCACCATGCTCATCTTGAGCATGACCTCTACACCCTTGGGCTATGGAAGATGAAGGGCAACTAAATGAAGGATGATGGCCGTAACCCTCGTGCAAGTCTTCGCCATCAACTCCCACCTATCCGCCATGTGCTCTACCACGCTCTCCCTTCTCATTCCCCTACCCTATGCTCCCCATTTCATCGCCTTATTCTCTAAATAAAGATTGAGGTTTTGTGAGTATGTTTTCTTGCAATGTTTTGCCCATGTGAGGTGTGCGGAATCGCCACCTAGTCTTGTGTTTTGGAGTGAGCTTGTGTATGTGTGAAGGGTGTGCGGATTCGCCATCCTTTTGTGGTGCTTAAGTACTAAGCGGCTATACGCCCTCCCTCACTCTCTCTCTCACTTGATCTCATTCCCTTTCCTCTTCATCATTTCTCCCAAGCATCCATCTCTCTTGGATGAAAACTTTGTTATGGTGGTGTGTTGTTTGCGTCCTAGCCGCTGAAGCTAGGTGGTGCCCCCTGTTTGCTTTACCATGACAGGCTCGAGGCGCGCCATTCGGTCCCCGATGTTTTAGAGGCCGTCGGGGGTTCGGGGTTCGCTTTGATCCCGTCAACGTGTTGGTATGTGTGATCTGTCTTGAGGTAGGTTGTACTGATTCATGTGAAGCTTAGAGGTGCTTAGTCACTGTCCAAGCTTGTGGGAGAGGGTGGTGTTCTTTCCTGAAACAAACTCAGTAGATCCCTAGTTTCTCTAGTGAGAGTGTGAGCCAATGCTTTCGTTATCTGTGCTGCAGCATCAGGTGCGACTTGAAACTGACTGTGATAATTACCTCGGTGACTTGAGTTACCCCATTCTCAAAGTAGAATAGTGTTGATTCTCTATTGTGTAGAGCTCCTTCCATTTTGTTGTTGTGGGTTGGTTGTAGGTTGCGGACATGGTTTCGACCTTCTCCTTCTTCTTCTTGGCACTTGGCCTATGTATATCCACTGGGTTTGGCGTGTTGGTTGCCTCTCCCACTGCAAATCGATTACCGTTACGCCTGGCACTCGAGCTTCGATGGAGATGCGGAGTTCGTCTAGTTGTGCTTGGAGCTCTTCTTCTTCTGTCGTCAATTAGAAAATCCTGCTAGCCATTCATCCATTCACAATAGTTAAAGGGTTTCAGTCTTGGAAACTGAAGGGTTTCATGAAAAGATCCTCAGTGGGGGCACCGAATGACGGGAGCAAAGCGAACCCCGAACCCCCGACGGCCTCTAAAACACCGGGGACCGAATGGCGCGCCTCGAGCCTGTCATGGTAAAGCAAATACGGGGCATCACCTAGCTTCACCGGCTAGGACGCAAACAACACACCACCATAACAAAGTTTTCATCCAAGAGAGATGGATGCTTGGGAGTAATGATGAAGAGGAAAGGGAATGAGATCAAGTGAGAGAGAGAGAGAGAGAGAGAGAGAGAGTGAGGCAGGGGGTATAGCGGCTTAGTACTTAGGCACCACAAAAGGATGGAGAATCGGCACACCCTTCACACATATACAAGCTCACTCCAAAACACAAGACTAGGTGGCGATTCCGCGCACCTCACATGGGCAAAATATTGCAAGAAAACATACTCACAAAACCTCAAGCTTTATTTAGAGAATTAGGCGATGAAATGGGGAGCATAGGGTAGGGGAATGAGAAGGGAGAGAGTGGTAGAGAACATGGCGGATAGGTGGGAGTTGATGGCGAAGACTCGCACGAGGGTTATGGCCATCATCCTTCATTTAGTTTCCCTTCATCTTCCATAGCCCAAGGGTGTAGAGGTCATGCTCAAGACGAGCATGGTGATTGCGGTGATGGTGATGGTGTGGGTGTGTGTGTGTGCACTAGGCACACACAGTGCATAGTGTACTCTTTGGTGATGGTGTGTGTGTGTGTGTGTCTGATGGTGACCCCTCTTTATATAGGGGAGGAGGGGGGAGAAATTCTAGAATTTAGAAATGAAAAAATCATTATCTACATAGGCCATGTGACAGTGGGCCCCACTTGTCTGGCTGTGTGTATATGTGCCAGAACAGCAGTCTCATGAGAGAGAGACTAAGAGAGAGAGATGGGTGAATGGAAAAAAGAGAGGTGACATGGAGAATAAAGTAACTACAAGAGGAGAGAGAGAGGGGAGTGTGTTCAGAGGTGAATCTGTGTGCAGATGTGTGTGAACACAAGAAAATCAGGTAACCACTGGGTGGGGATGGGTCTATGGGCACCTTTTTCAGTGAAAGTGAGTGTGTGTGAGTGTGGGGGAGGCCATCTGGCTACAAGACAAGAGAGATTTCAAATTTTAGAGAGAGAGGGGGGTATTTGGATCATGGGAGAGTGTAGGAGAGAGAAAAGGGGGGGTGGGGTATACTGTTTTGGAAGATAGGAGAGGTGGCATGTGAGTTAGGGTGCATTATTGGTAAGGACAGGGGGTGGGGTAGCTTCAGAGGAGAGAGAAATGAGAAAGGACAAGGGAAAGAGAGAGGGGGTTGACCTTTTGAGTGGAGGAGAGGAAAAGGGACACACGGTGGGGCAACAGTGAAGAAAAAGGGAGGCAGGGTGGGGATGGGCTGCCCCGCAGGCCCACGGTGGCCCATTTTAGTTTTTTCCTTACTTTTCCAATGTCTTTTATCACTCCCTCCCTAAGAGGGGTTTTCCATGGGGTGGGGAAGAGAGAAGAGGGGTATGGGAGCCTGGCTTGTGAAAAGCCCCCATCAGCGCATGGAAGCAAGTATAAGGTGTCAACCTACACTCGAACGACTCCTAACCAATTCCTACAAAGGTCTCTACCAATTTTTTAAGTCACAGCCTTCAAGGGTGCAAGAGAGGAAACTTCCTACAATGCGTTCTAGAGCCGAACACCCATCAAACAATCTCGAAACACCATAGAACTTGAAGAAGACCCTACTAATACCAATAGGTCACTCTCCCTAAGGTCTATGAACCAAAATCCCGACCCAAAACACCCGGTGCAAAAACACGTAGGAAGTCTGGCCGAAATCTGCAGGTCTTCGTTTCCGAAATCTAAAGTATCCAATGTGTAGTTCTACTCAATGTGAACGCGTGGATATGCTGCAATGCAAAATCGAACAACGTATGCTCACCCAAATAACCGATGAAGCTTGTAGAAAGAGCTCGCAAAGCCGGACCGTACGCACGCAATGTTGGTATTGGCGCGTAGCTCTAGTCGGGGGCAACACACTGCACTTCTCTGCACTCGATTCCGACCACCGGAGCATACGTAGCGTCAAGATGAAGCTCACACACTCTCTCTCTCGTACACAGTACGCTCACTTACAGACTTCCAACTTGTTTTTAAAATGACAAAAGGTTTTTCATTAAGGTCAAAAAGTGGTATATATACCTTACAACTTCTCAAACCCTAAAGTTACAAAATCAACCATCTACTCAATCTATCTATCAAAACTGGGATATAATCTGGAAACTTCTGTAAGTCCCAATAATTACAAGGTGAAAAATCGGGTTTTCCTTAATGAATGAATAATTACAAAAATAATAGTCCTCCGAGTAGTTAGATGTCGTGGGGTGTGTCCAGCTTCTAACACTCCCCCCCTCCTTGCTCATGTCGTCCTCGACATGGCCGCTTGATCTGCTACTTCATCTGATCGTTTCCCGCATCTTTAGCAGTGATTCGTACCTGGCATGTATTTTCAACGTTGTTGGGCCAAAGATCTCTGTATTCATTGTGAAGAACCCCGTATAGAATGCTTCTTCAAAAGCATGGAGGTGATAGGATGGTAGAAACATGATTCTTTGATACAGCGCATGTATCACCTCCTTGGAAGGCTGACCTGACAGATCATAAGCACATCTGTATGTATCTTGGAAGAAGAATATGTTGTCGATCACCTGGCCTGGCTTGAAGGTCTCGAACACTGCTAAGATGGTTCTGCAAATCTTCCTCATCATAATGCATGTAAGGTCAGGTGAGCCAGTGAACAACTTTATGGCGATTGTTAGGGTTTTCACCATGTATTGGACACTTATTCTCTCACCTGCCTTCACGCCCGACAACTTTGGGTAATTTAGCCAAGTGGGTTGGCTTCTTTGTAAAATTTGTTGTGCCTTCCACGTCCTAACCCTTGGTAGGGGACAGAAGCTGAGGTTGTCTCTGATATCTTTAGGTGCCTCTACCAGGTGGATTAGGTATTGTGGGTACTTGGTAAGCCAAGCCTTCCTCCACTTTGGCTGAGAATCCACTATAAGCTTAACTCCTTCTGGCTTTGAGGTGTCTCCATTGTAGAGAGGTTCCGTTGGCTCTTCTCTGATCCGCTTGTTTATTGTTGCTGCCTTATATTTCAACAATGGATATGGGAGAGAGGGTTGAAGCCACTCGCGCCTCAGATTGCTGGCGTCGATCTTCTGAATTGTCATAGATTTGAAGACCCTCTGCTCCCATTCCAAGGCTTCCTTCGTGCTTTCTCTTAGCTCTTCATCTATTGCCTTACACAATTTTTCCTCCTCTTCTTGTGTTAGATCCTGTGGCTCTTGAGAGGATCCTGCTATGCTTTCCTCTTGCATGTGTGTGTCCACAGGATCTGCCACATTTTCGAGGTCGATGCCCACATTGGCGGCTGGCCCTGAGCTTTCTGCTTCTCCTCCTTGCTGGTCTTTCAACTCCTCAATTTGCCTGAGGAGTGTTTGCTTTTCCGCTTCAGCTTCTCCGCCCATATTCACGAGGAGGTCATTAAGTTCAGCGTTTACTCTTTCCGCCTCCTCGAACTTTTTCTTTATGTTTTCCACTTCTTCTTGCAGGGCTTTTTGGCCCTCCTCCATTCTTGTTTGCATTACGATAGAACCTTCAACCATCATTAACCTCCGCTTTTTCTCGAGAGTCAGCTCCTTCTGAAGTTCCTGCATTTGCTCTTCATATAGTTGACTCTCGGAAATGATTTGAGTCGAGCTCGTAGCTCTGACTCTAGCAGGTGATGCTCGCAGCCTCTGGATGGTTTGATCTTTGACTTTTAGTTGGTCCTTGAGCTCAAGGACCTCATCCAAGCTTGCTTCTTGTTCTATCTCTTCTTTTTCTTTGGCATTTCTCATGGCCTCTACTTCTTTCGATTCTTCGACCAGCTGTAGTGTCAGATTATCCCTTTCTCTTTCGGCATCTCGCAATGACTTGCTGAGCTGTAGACACTCTTCTTCAGCTGCTTGTATTCTTTTTGCTGCTGCCTCATTTGCTTCTTCCATTGCTTGGTAGTTTTGTAGAGCCGTTGCCAAGCTGGCCTGTAGGTCATCTTCTCTCTCTTTTTGGCTTTGGCTTTGTGTTTGCAGAGAATCTACCTCCTTTTTTATCTGTTATTCAGTGGCCTTGAGAGTTGTCATTTCTTTCTCTGAAGCCATGGATTGTGCTCGCAATCCAGCTAGCTTTGTCATCACCACGTCCCAGTCATTGGAGGGCGGGTGCAGGTCTACCGTGTCGGTAGCAATTTCTTTTAGCTCCACTAGCCGGATGCCTTGCATCTGTTCTTTATGCCCTGTCCTCGCCAAGTCGAATGCAGCTGTGGCGGCTTCTTCCTTTGTATAGCCTGCAACTAGCAGGTCCAAAAATGCATAGTAGGCCTCATCTAATCCTTTTTGCTCAGACTCAGGGTTGGCCTCTTCCTTTGGCTCAGGTTCTTGCCTTTTCTCTTGCTCCTCAGCTTGCCTTTCATCTTGTTTGTCCTCAGCCTCCTTATCTTCTGGTGGAGGGCTGTTGGGAGGTGGTGAGGGCGGTGGAGATGGCTGCGGGCTGGGTTTAGGGCTATGTGGTAAAGCTGCCGGTTTTCCCTTTAAGTCCCTGTCTGCTTTTGTTTTTCTTTCTCTTTCTTGGCTTTCTTGTTCATCTAGTAGTGTCTGCCTTATCTGCTCCACTTCCTCCTCGGTGAAAGGGACATGGGGAATGTTTTCCGCTGCAGCATCAAGAATCTCGAAATTCTTGATATAATCTTCAAAGCGGTCCCTTTGCACTCTTCTGGGAGATCCGGACATAGACTCGAGAGATGGCTTCCAGAGTTCGTCCAAATCACCCTTGAGGGCTCTTTCTGCTCGGAAACTCTCCATCAGCCTCTCGAGTCTTGCCGCTTTCTGAGACTTGGTTTCTTTGGCCGGCACTTGAGCAAACTCCTTCTTTCCTTTCTTTTGCTCAGGTTGCTCCTCTTCAACTGGCTCCAGCCGTCTCTTCAATCTCGTAGCCACCCTTGGTGCCCTTTGCGGCTCATCTTCCTTGTCTTCTTTGATTCTCAGCCAATCATTTTGAGATGGGGGGTCAGGCCACCTTCCTTTAGCGTGTAGTGCCCCATAAACCACCTTGGTGATCAGTTCTCCTGGCACTATGTATGTTGGCTTTTTGTTGCCCATCTTTACTAAGCTATCATGTATGTATGCCGCATAGTTGATTATCTTTGGGGTGCCCTTCGTCATTGCCTAAGTAAACGTTGTGGCAATTGCACCTGGTAGCATCCTATACTTCTGTGGCCTCTTAGTGCACATGTGGAAGTACTGGTTATACAACTGGCTCATAATTGCCACCTTTGGGTTGGCAATGTCTTCAAAGGTGTAATTTGCCTTTTTCTCTTTGTACACTTTGACTTCATCCCTTCTTTTTGTCACATTGTCTCCCTCATTGGAGAGGTCTAGTGCATGGGCTACCACCCTCTCCGTGATTATGATCTCTGTATCTGGTCTACCTTGTAAATCTGTTACCTTGGCCACTCCATCCTCTTTGATGCTTGTTACAAACTCCCATACTCTTTTGATGTCCACTCCTGCTGGTATTGCTTCGAAGTAGTTATGGAGGTCAATTTTCTCCAAGTAGCCGACCATTTTGCTTCGTACAAATTCATTGAGTTCTCTTGGCAGCATTGGTAGCTCTATTACATTGCCTTCATTGTCTTTGAACACTCTCTGGTAGATCTTTAGGTCATTTGACTCTAACAAATCTTCTTGTATCCAGGTGCTGGTGGGCTTTAGTGTTCCCTCTTGAATGACAAAGGGTTCCACTTCGTCCAGATAATCTTTGATGGTCATTCTTTTCCTCTTTGCCGGTGACTTCGAGGCTGCCATAGATCCTATTGCACTCAATAGTCCGAAGTTAGCGTTTTTTCCATATTAGCTGCGAAACTGAGTTTTACTTATCCAAATGACTTGAAAATTGAAATTAAAGCTTAAAAGGAACTTGTGAAGCTGTGCATGTGCTCACAATGCAAATCTGGTCAAAAATTTTCATCTAGACATCCTACGCGTAGGATGTCTTTTTCATCAGAATTGGTTCATACTTGACATGCAGGTAGTGTAAGGCTCATGGAACATGGCTATAGGCTTGGATTTGAATTTGGATATAAAAAAAAGTTGATTTTTGGGCTGAATCAGGCTTTAGGTCACAATTTAGGTAGAATATCCATCATAGGTAGCAATTGATGTCCAAATGGGTTAAAAATTGGTATATGGGCTCATTGCACCATGGTATTGGCTCCCATGATGTCATTCTTTACACAGAAGGCTAAATTTATGCTTGAGACATCCTACGTGTAGGATGTCTTTTTTCATCAAAATGACATGAAACTTGTTCTGTGGGTTGTCCTTGGCCTATGGAACATGGCCATGTTCTTGGATTTGAATTTGGACAAGATTTGATGCTTGTAAGGCTCTGTGAGGTATTTTTGGGCTCAAAAAGTGTATCTTGAAGGTGTTGAGGGTCAAAAGTGATTAGAATGGCTTCAAACTTGACATATGGGCTCTTGGTGATGAGGTAATTGGATCTGGAATGATAAAACATCCCTTGCATGTCAAAAAGGTCAATTAGACATCCTATGCGTAGGATGTCTATTTCATCATTTTTTCTCCCTGACCACACAGATTGTTTGCTGATGTGTTGGTGAATGTGTTGTGCAAGTTTTATGGGATTTGGACAAGATTTGGTAGGTCTTTGGCCCATTAATGACTCTATGCCGTAACTTTGCATTTTTCCATGCATATGAGGTCAAACTTGGTCCAAATGTGATGAAACTTGGTGTATGGCTTGTACATGTCATTCTGAACATGTGCATGATAAAAGATGTTGGAGTTTGTGCCAAAAAGTGCCCTTGAGACATCCTACGCGTAGGATGTCTCCTAGTGATTTTTTCAGTGCTAGTGCTTCCAGTGCTTACCCTTTGCTCCCCTAAGTCCCTTTTGAGCCTAGTTTCAACAAAAAACTCAAATGGATAGAGTATAACTCCCTGTGTGGACTTCAGAGCCTCCTAGCCGCTTTCTGACTTTTGGAGTGCTTTTTGGCGATGAAATTTCTCGATGTTGATTTCCATAGCTTCCCGACCTCTTGGGGATCCTTGCCGTATGGTTTTCGTCGACTTTGGCTTCACTAGAGGTCCATTTGGCAATTTGTTTCTCTAGAAGCACCCGTGGTTGCGTTTACATACCCTTGATGATTTGTGGTGGTCTACCACCATAGGATTTGGTTGTTGATGGTCTAGGAAAGCCGCTCGTGAAGTTTGGTGGCAAACGGACTTGCGGTTTGGCCGCAAGTGCAATTTGACGCTTTGTGTGTCTGATGCCGTTTCTGAAGTCTAGTGCCGCTTCGGGTCACTTTTTGGTCATGCGGGTCATATAGACTTGTCGAGCATGTCCAGATGCTCCTACCCATGAATTTTGGTAGCATTTGGTCACTGTTTCGCCGAGTTTCCCTTTGGTGGCCTCTTGCGGTTTTCTGGGAATTAGGGGTTTTCTCGATGGTTTCCTATTGCCTTTCGCCATCCAGGACTGGTCTCCTAGAATAGGGTAAGCTACCATGAAGTCTTGTTGCTTTCGGGTTAGCCGTTAGGCCACCGTCTCTACTTGTAGGTCTCTACCGCTCGCTTTGTGTGTGACCCCTACGTTAGTTTTCGCGACATAATGACAAACATGCGCGAAAAGCTCAAGGTGGTGAGCCTACCTCTCATGTCTGGAGCTCGTCGGGTAGTCGTGCGCGTGGTAGAAGCTGCTGAAAGGTCGATCCGCTCTAGGTGGCAGAAGCTCTCTCCACAAAGTCAATAGTGAGAATGAGCTAAAAATGGGGTGAAAATTTCTTATAATGGAGGTCCCCGAACCACTTTTCATGAAATTTGACATGTGCTCCTATCTTCTTGCGAGATGCGGTTTAGGTTCAAAAATTTCTTGATTTGGACTCCATTTGCTCTGTTTACCAGAAATTTGGCATTTCGCTCTCGATCAAAACCTGGCCAAAACACGCTTTCCGCTCCAGTCTCATAATTGCACCCCCAGTGTACCATAGGTTGTCCTATAGTCACTGATCATCACCATATTTTTTGTTTTTCATTACGACTGTTTTTCACCTGCTTTTTGTATTTTTGAAGTTTTTCTGCCGAAAACTAGCAAAATTAAAAGGAAAATAGCAAATCAAACCCAGAAAATCCCCAAAAATCATAATAAATCACAAACATCACGGTAACACATTATATACACTCACATGCAAATTTTATGGTCGGATTTCTCCGTTTTACCAATATTTTGCCTGAAAAATGGCTATTTCTACTTATATACACACACCTAGGGGCTTGATTTGGCGTTTGGCCCCATATACCTGTAGATTCATGCTGTATAAGGGCATATGTACTTGGGTTACTCCAGAAAATTTTGTAATCAAACAACAACCCTTAAAATAGTCGAAAATCATGCCCTTTTTTACTATTTCTGTCATTGGTTCCGCATTTGAGAGTGCCTCTAGAATGCCTCCCCCCCTCCTAGCCGGAGTCCTCCCGGACGACAAGGTTTCGCCTCGGAGTATGTGCCATGCATAGGTTAAAAAAATTTGTGCTAATGCCTGGCCGATTAATGTGGCCCTACTTTATGCATACTCTGTTAATGCATGGAAAAATTAATGTTGTGCAAGAGAAGGGAATAAGCAAGATGCTTATTGGCATTCGCCGTCGAGGTTTCCTGCTTTCTTTGCAAGTAACAGCTGTAACTCTGCTGCTCTCTGCTTAATTGTCTTTTTTGCAAAAGGCAATTGCTTTGCCGACACTGTTGATGGAGTCATAGCTGTTTCTAAGGATAGAATTGGCTGGGATGTAATAGCTATGGACCTTATGACCTTGACTTTCCATTGGTATTTTGTTGCTATCGATTTTTGTAGATGGTTTGGCTCTTTCTTGTTTGCCACTGGTTTGTCTTTCATCGGCATCCATATATGTCGGTTTTCCTTTTTGAAATGCCCTTGTCTGCTTTCCATTGTTGCTTGTACTGAAGGTAATTCCTTTGGCTTTTGCTTTGGTATCCAAATGTGAGTGACATTTGGGTTCTGGTTAAGCATTTTCTTTGGGATCCACATCTAATTTATGACCTTGGTTTGTGGTTCAACTGTCTGCTTTGTTGGAATCCTTTTGTTACATTGTTGTTTGTCTGCCATGTCATTTCTATCTTTCCGCATCCATACTTGTTTGCCAGGTTTTGGTAGCCTAGATCTTTGCATTGCGGCCGGTGACTTCATATGTCTTTAATTAGCATGGTTGGCTTTTACTTGATTGTTTGTCGCGGGTATCATGTTCTTTAATGGAATTTGTGCTTTGGGATTTGTTTCCAGTGATTGCATGGCTTGCAGTTGATCATGCTTGTATTGCTGAGCAAAAGCTATCACCTGTTGTTCATGTTCATGTTGAATTTTGACCGCCTTTGCTTTCCAATCTATCTGCACATTGTATGCTTTTTGCCAAGGTTGCCCCAACATCATTTGGTGTTGTGTGCTTTCATCTGTCACCACATAGAATTTGTGTGGGTAAATATATTGATGTATCTGTACATGCAATATAGTCCATCCCAATGTTTTCAATGGGTGTGATGTGTTACTTTCCAGTACTTGAGGAGTAGGATGAAGTTGATCTGTGACTTTGAGCTGTTGGTATAATCCGTAAGAGATTGAATTGCTTGAGCATCCGAATCAAGAAATGCTATTGATTCAACTTGATTGCTGCCCACTTCAACCGTAATTATTGGCTCCACTGTTTTCTCCTCCAACTTTGTCAGTCGAATGGAATTTATTCTCAATGGTGGTCCACTTTGTTTGTTGTTGTCGCAGAAGCCGTCTTTTTGCAATGTGTTCTTGTGCTTCGGCTTGAGCTTCCTCCCGTACTCGTTGTTTTTCCTTCATTCTTTGTATTCCTTGATGAATTTGTTGAAGCATCTCCTGTGTGAGTGGTAGATGATACCTCCTCAGTCGACATCCACTAATCCAATTTAGCATTTCTTCACCTGCTAATGTAGCAAGCTTGACAGCTCCACTTTGTGATAGATCACTAATCACAAATGGTCCCATCCCTCGCTTTTTAAGTTTCTTGGCATGTTGCTTCAAGGTATAAACAAGTACGTAATCACCTGTTTTAAACTCTTTGGTACGCACATGTTTGTCAAAAAATTCCTTTTGTCTTCTCTTTTTAGCATATATTGAAGCGACAGCTCGTAAGCGGAGTTCATCTAGCTTTTCAAGATCATCAATCCTTGAAGAGAGCTCATGCCCTGTCCATTCCAAGCTTTTTGCTACTCGTAGAGTTGGGATTAAAAACTCTACGGGTAGTATAGCATTTAGGCCAAATACCATGTTGTATGGTGTTGTTCCTATTGATGTTTTGTAAGCTACCCTATATGCCCATAGTGTTGAGTGTAGCTGCTGATCCGAATCTGTTCTTGATTTTGACACTATTTTAGTGAGAACCGTGCATAGTGTTTTATTTGTGGCCTCAGCTTGCCCATTGGCCTGTGGATGGTATGGTGCGGATTTCCTATGTATGACCATGAATTCCTCTAGCAGATATTCAATGACTTCATTGAGAAAATGTGTTCCACGGTCACTGAAAATTTCTATTGGTAACCCGTAATGTACAAAAACATTCTCATACAAAAATTGTGCCGTGGTGCGGGCATCAGCTTTTTGTGTTGCTTTGGCTTCGACCCATTTTGTGAGATAGTCCGTAGCCACAATGATATATTGGGTATGGGTGCAATATGCAAGGGGTGATATAGGTCCCACAAAATCAATGCCCCATTTTGCAAATGCTCTTGCTTTCGTCATTGGCCGTAATGGCGTCTCATCTCTTTTTATTGGCATCTTGATGCGTTGACATGCATCACAATGCTTTACAAGCTCTTCAGCATCCATGTGCAATGTAGGCCACCAAATTCCTGTGGTTAAGACAAATTTTGCCATCTTATCGCCCGAAAAATGGCCTCCACTTATTCCGCTATGTGCATGTTCTAGAATCAGCAGGTATTTGCTTTCACTTGCACAGATTCTAAGTTGATTGTCCTTTCCCCGCTTATAGAGTTGGTTCTCAATTAACTGAAAGTCGTGAGCTTCCAGCTCTATAGATTTTTCTCGTGCTCTTGCGATGTTCTCAGGGAACGTCCTGGTGGTTAAGAAGTCAATGATATATTGACTCCTTGCAGGTGTTATGTTTACCTGAAACAAAGTTGCGTGATCCACTGGTCATTTGGCACTACATATCGTAGAATTGGTAACATAAGAATGTGTATCTGCATACATAGTTGGCCTGTAAACCCCTAACTGTTTCAGTCTTTGGTGTGTCTTCACTATTGAACAATGAAATGCACAACCCTGGACATGTGTGTTAACCCTCACGGCTCACAGACACCCCATCACGTACGACGGACGTGTATTATGTATTTGGTAGAGTCAGGTACCGGGCTTGTCGGACCAATAGGAAAAGGGTAAGAGTGATCGCCGATGAGAGGCGCACTCTAACTGGGACATTCAAGGGATTAGTTGGCTAAGCATGGGCGCCCAAGTGTGAATGGGGTGAGCTCATATAAAAGCCAACTAAACCTAAAATTCACTGATTCTCTCATTGTGCAATAGAAGCTGCTCTTGCTCCATCTCCACCTTCTCCTTCACCATCTCCTTGTGTGTGTGCGTGTGTGTGTGTGTGTGTGTGTGTGTGTGTGTGTGTGTGTGTGTGTGTGAGAGAGAGAGAGAGAGAGAGAGAGAGAGAGAGAGAGAGAGAGAGAGAGAGAGAGAGAGAGAGAGTGAGAGTGTGTGTGTGATCGAGCGTTATGGCGGCATGACGGCGGCGAGGCGGTTGAGCGCGGCGTAGCGGCGTCTCCCTCTTCTTCGCGGCGAGGAATCCTCTATGGCAGGAGCATAAGGCGGTGAGTGACACACCATTGCCCTCTTTGAGCTTACTAGTTAAACTAGTTGTGTGCTTGGAGCCGTTTGTGGCTCACACACGGTGTATTGGCAAGTCCCTTGCTTCGACAGTGCGGCAAGGAGCGCACATTTTTGGCGCCGCTGCCTGGGAATAGCCCTGCACTAAGCCCAAGAGGCACTTTGTGCTTCTTGTATGAGTGGTTTGCAGTAGGAAACAAGAGGGAGAGGAAGGCGTATTTTTTCTGCAAGTTGTTAATTCTGTTTTTCTGTTGCACACAGTTTGCATTTTCTGTTTTTCTGCTGCGTACATTTAGTATTAGTTAGACAGTTAGCAAAATTCTGTTTTTCTGTTTGCACACAGTTAGCATTAGTCACACAGTTAGCATTTCTTGCATTTTTTTGCATTTTTTGCATTTTTTGGTTTGCACTGCACAGTTCTGTCAAGTAGGTGTGACAGTAAATAGTTAGGTGAGGTCAACGCGCACCAAAACGCGTACCAAATAATATTCCCAAAAAAAAAAAATCGAAAAATAAAAACGTGAGCGAGGGGGAGGTTAGATTTTCGAAAATAAAAAACGTGAGTTATAAAAACGGACGGGTTGGTTTGTATAAAAGTTAGATCGGGATCGGGATCATTTCCCCAAGCCCAAGCCCAGGCCCAGGCCTCAGGCCTCAGTCCTCTGATATATACTAGACTCACTCTTATATATATACCCTACCTCCTCAAGAGGGAATGAGAGCATGTGGGACAAGTCCTCCACTCTCCTCCCTTCTCTTCCCACTTGCACCCTTAGACTTGCTATTTGGAGCCTAGTTCCCCAGCTAGGAAAAGACTGTTTCGGGCTTTTCTGGAGCAAAATAGAACCAAACGGTGGGCTGTAAAGCACAGCGCATCCCTCCTAGCGATACGCTCATTTCGAGCTATCACACGGCCCATTCCACGACACGCTCTAAAAAGTCTAGCAAAAAAACAAACAAAAAACACGCAAAAAACTAGTCACAAGGCCTCCTAGAGCAGCTTTTTGACACCTTAGGGTATCAAAAGCACATGCACTTACTCTCTGGGCGGGTGCTAGAACACGAGCATATTGAGGGTTCCTGTGTTCATACGGACACCCATTACCCATCCACGATAGGCTCTAGACCCTCAGCGGGGGCACAAGGTAGCACCACCCAAGACCCTAAAATAGCCGCTAGTGATTCCTCCTCTGACTCAGAAATCATGGAAGCATACCCTACCCAAAACACTGAGAGAGAAGGCCATGCACCTCCCGAAGCTCCACAGCTTAGTACTAGTATGTTTAGCCATTTCATGGAAACATTAGGTAGAGCTACTCGTTCGGAACCTGATGCAAATGAAGCACACGAATGGGGGGGGGAAGTGGACTCTCCTTTCACATCGCACGTGGACCCCACACCCCCAAAGAGTGTCCATGTGGATATCCTGCCAACTTCTTACCAAGAAGGCCCTGTTGAGCTGCCTCCTTCAGAAGTTCCCTCTAGAGTACCGTTGGTGACAAGTAAAACCACGGGGAGTAACATTGCTTCTACCTCACAAGAAACCGTTAACACGTCGACTCTAGAAGGATTGTTCATTAATGATCATTGGACATACGACCTCCACACTGAGGTGTTGATGGATCTACACTCTGGCCACGCCTACCATGTAGGATGGATAGAGATTGTACAATCCACCTCTAGTGCTACGAGCATCGAAGATCAACAGAAAATGATCTGTAATGTTATCCATGGCATTATTCAATCAGAAAGGCAAAACCGAGGGGTAAATATACTCTCAACTGGCCCCATGAGATTTCTGGATACGAGCAAGGCTCAACAGCCTACTCTATCACAAATGGAGACTCCTCTAATGAGCCCCATGGACCCATCTTACGTCATTTCACCTGGGGTCTCTATGCAATCTGAGCCTCTGAGCGACAACTTTAGCTTCCCTAACTTGGCTCAACCCTCTATTAAGAAAAACACAGTACTCACTCCACGGATAAGCCTGACAGAGAATGTACCGATGACATCTACGGTTAGCGCAGTGCCACTACCTAGTGTCGTAGTACCTAATATGGGGCCTCGACCGTATGTGCCTCTAGCCCCTTATGCACATATGGCCCCCACACCTCCCATTTTACCACTTGTTTATGCTCCTCGAGTGCCGCTCCCTAGCCCTTATCCGAGTGGACCTATGCCCGGTTATGTTCCATATCCTATATCATCCACACATATGCCAAGATCGGTACCCGTCCCTCTCCCACATATGATTCCAAGAGTACCTCCACCGGCCCTGCCTCCTCACATAGGTGACTTGGCAGCGTTTGCTCAAACCATAGGTCGATCTATCGCGGAAAATATGCGTCATGCATCTAATAGGAGCCTAGAAGTAAGGCAGTACAAATTGCCAAACTCACGCAAAATTCAATGGGGACGAAGATGCTAGAAAACACATTGAAGTGTTTGAACAAGTATGTGATTCCTTAGGGGAACGCAATGAACTACATAAGTGCAATGCCTTAAGCTTGACATTAAGTGGGAAGGCTGGAGATTGGTATAGAACCCTAAGGGTGGATGAGAAAACAATCTACCCTACCCTTCGAAGGTTGTTTCTAAAGGAGTACATACGAGAAGGTGTGCTTTGGGGTGTAGCATCTCAGCTACAGAAGGCCGAACGTAAGGAAGGAGAGTCAGTAAGGGACTTCATCAGTCGTCTAAAGCACTTAAAATCTCGCTGCCCTGTAAATGAGCACTTCAACAATAACCAACTGCTTGATCGATTCATTCGAGGGTTGAGGAATGAAGGAATCTATAATGGACTAGTGATTAGAGGTATCACAACCTGGGAAGATGTCACTGCCAATGCAATCCAATTAGAGGAAAACTTGATGATAGCAGGCATGAGGGTGTCTACTGACATGAGATCCACTAGCTCACAAGCCATTGAGTATGAACCCATGACTGCAAAGCCCATTGCCAATGAGCCAAAGGTATTTGAGACATTCTTGACAGACCTCACCAAGGCAATCCAAGAGTCTCTTAAGGTTAATCGACCCCCTCAAAATAGTCACATGTATCCAAGAAGGGAGCAACAATGGTGTTCCATTTGCTTAGGTCCACATAGCACTAGTGAGTGCCCTACGTTTAGAGTAAAATTTAATGGAACTTGCAACGCATGTGGTAGGTATGGTCACCAAGCTAAGGATTGTTTAATGATCAAACGTATGATGGCAAATAGACCACCTGTAGCCTGGACGGATGCACCTCGAGCTCCTGTATTGATGCGTGCTCCACCTGTTGAGCAACTACCGCAACACATGGTCCCTAGATCTCAAAATGTTGTACAAGCTACACCGCTACCACCTCCTGTGCTAGGACTGCAGCCCCCGCATCCAAGAGTTGCCCCTATGAACCAAGTGGGTTGCGAGCCATCTAATGCTTATGCAGATGGCTGTGAGGAGGAAATAGACACTAGTATTTCCTACGGACTTGATACATTGGAAGAGTGTCCTATATACTACATGGAAGATTGGTGGGGGCAAGTCAAGCCGGTTTATCAAGCTGCTGCTCTCGCATCCAGAGGTCAAAATATCAACACCCAGGCTAGGAGGCCACCTCTTCAATGCTACGAGTGTGGTGGACCACATCGAGCAGCAGAGTGCCCTATTAGGCTACAAAAGAATGCTGCACAGATGCAAATGAATCAAGGGAGCACGTCTGCAATGCCAATACTCACATGCAATTGTTGTGGCATAGATCACTTGATTGCCCAATGCCCCTATAACCCAAATGCGCCTAAAATCACACCCCTAAATTTGGTTGAAATTGCTAGTGTGACATCGCCAATACCACCCGTCGCACCCGCTTATGCGATTACACGGTCCATGCTTCAAGGGCCGGGCCATATCCTCGAAGAGAGAGATACCGCGTCAGTTATCCAAGCAAAGAAAAAGAAGACACGAAGGAAGAGGTCGCAGAATACGGGAAATTCAAAGTCAAGTTCCAAAACAAACATAGGAACAGGAGATGACCCCGTGTATATGAATGACCTCGAGGATGATTCAGATTCAATCGAGACAATGGAGACTGGAACCAATACCACAAAGGGAAAGACCGACAAAGAAAACCGTAACATGGAACCAAAATGAAAACCGAATAAGAGAAAACCATAAAGAGCCTCTGAAAACACCACAAGTGTTTCCAAATCCAATCCAAGACCCCCAAGATAAACCGCAAGGGCAAAAAGGGAAGAATCGTAAAAAGAAGATTGGGACGTACCCAAACCCAGTAGACGAGATTGAGCAGGTGAAACATCTAAGAGGTTTAGTGGAGGAGACTCAAGGGGAACTAGAACCAGAACCCATGCATGTCAAAATTCATGACACAGTGTTTCCCACGCAAGTTCATCCACCCCACATGAGCCATAGACCGTTAGCCATATCTAGTATCATCCAAGAAAGGAGTGAGGACGGGACATCAGAAAGTGAGCATACACCTTTCTTGTTGGAAAGGATGTTTAACGAAGGAATACCCGATCCCATTGAGTAATATGAGATTCCATCCTCACCAGTTCCTATTCAAGGACCTACACCCTGCAAAATGCCAATGAATGTTGCCAAACTAGTGGACTTCATGTCTTTTGAGGTCCGAACCACGATCATAGCAAAGCTGTATGGAGATCCTGAGTTATTCCTTGCACTTCGAGCATTCCTTAACAGAGAGCTACGAACGGGATTACCGCAGTTTGCGCAACCAAATAGGCCTGACTCGATTATGATTGATGAGGAAAATCATGTGCAATCACTTGACTTAGATGGACACGAGTCTGTGATCGAGGTACCCATTAACGAATTAGGGCAGTATTTTGAAGGCGACGAGTCTAATGCGACCCTACCCATCACTACCAAGGGATTAACTATAAAGGGAATTCTTGATGGTGGTGCGGGAGTTAGCATCGTTACAAAAGATTATTGGGAATCAATGGGAAAACCCCGCCTCAGTGTTACTAACATTGTGGTAAAGATGGCAAATGGTACCATAGCCAAACCTATGGGGATGCTCAAGGATCTTAAGATCAAAGTTCTAGGACACAAGGTACGACATACGTTCATTGTAATGGATTTCTCTAAACATCTTATGTCATATGAAATGATTTTTGGATGACCATTCATGAGGGAAGCACAAATGGTTCATGATTGGTCTAAAAATCATGTCTATTTGCAATTCCAAGACTCTGTCCTTAGAGTGGATTTGGTGACTAGTAAGGTGCACCCCTTAGGGAGTAAAACCATTATTGATCATCGCTCTGACACCACAGTTCACTCGGCCCCACTACAATATTGTTACACTTGTAAGAAAGATACAGACATTGGCCAAGATTCTCCTTATATGGATATCCTACCTGGGATGACTGAGTCGGACAATGTGGATTGGGTCCACCTAGCAGCAACCATAGACACTTGGGGAAATAGGGGGACGACCTGGGTAACACCTGAGGGGGATGAAATGGCTGTACCCTTAAATATGCTACAAGCAATGCATATCGCTTCCGACAAGACTCATCCTAATGTAACGAAGAAAACATACAAGTGGGTCCCTAAAGCTTCCTTAGTGACCATAGCTAGTGCTAAAAAACAGAAGCCTTGTAAGAAACGTACCACTCGCTCCAAGAAAAGTAAGAAAATGTTGCGATGGATCCCTAAACAACTATTGGAAGCCCAAGGCTACTATCAAGGAAATGATCAAATCTGGGTGCCAAAATGTAGATTGTGCTCTTACCTATCACCTGACCCAAGTGAGCCCAATCCCGTAGCTCCAAAACGAATCAATGATCGTGGAAAGAAAAAAATCACAGAATGCTACACACCCGCTTCCGAGCTAGTTTGGGTACCAAAGAAAGAACGATTTGTTCCACCTAGCTCAGGAAGGGGGGAGTCCCATGAAGCTTCTAGCTCCTCATGTAATACATCCATAGAGGTAAAAGCTTCTACACAGCCTCCATCTATAGTAGTGGACCTCCATGAAGCTACAAAAGAATCCACACCTCCCAGTGTTCAAGAATCACCTGATGAACCACTTCAAGTTCGATCCTGGGAGAGTACCTTACCACCCTTGCAACTTGACGAGGCACCTAGGGTAATAGAAAACTACTGGAAAAAATCCTCACCTATTACCAACTGGAACAATTGGTTTCAAAGGGTGACAAGCTCATTTCAAAAGGTATGATCTACCCAAGGAAGGGGGGAGCGTTTGTGGACATCCATCATTCACTTGCTTCCCTCTCAACCTTTCTCCCTGACCTCTATATCTCCCAATCTTAGGGAATGTACATATAAAGCTTTATACTCACAAAAAAAATAAAAATAAAAAAAAATAAAGAGCAAGAGCAATTAGCAAACGAGTATGCACATTAAAAGTCAAAACATTGACTCAGACCTACACATGTCACATTTGGTACAGTGAAACAGAAACCTATGCCATAAAACACCTTTGATCCTCATCACTTGAGTGATGGAGGGTAGGTAAGATTAGTACGATAGGAGTGTTTTTGTTTTAGAGTTGAGAGATTAGCGAAGTTCTCTTTTCCCACTAATGTGCCTCCTGGAGGTATTCCTTTTGTTTCCTAGTGTGTACAGGAGCGTGTTGCTATTGACAGGATTTGAACCTTCATGGAACCTTTCTCTCGTTCACACTTCAAATCAAGCGCGACCATCGACACAAACAGGTGTTTCTTGTCCATTAGCATTGCCCCTTATCTTTTTGCATCTATGATTGTCTGCTTTAATTGTGATTGGTAGCATAATATTCAGCGCATTGGCTTAGTATCAAACATTTAATTCAATGTAATGTTTTGTCATAATCACTTGTCTAGGTTTAAAAATCAAGCAGTCCGACTAAGCTAGTTTGACCAAGCTAGGTATTAGAAATCTTCTCTTAATACCATGGGGAATGCCTTCCTAATAAGCAATGGTTACTTAGGTTCTTAATCCGATTTAGGCAGCATTGTATGAAATGTACTAGGGCTTTCTAGTGGGCTTAACCCTATTGACCTTTAGCTTAAGTATTATAAAGGGAGTTTACTAATGTGATGAGCCTGGGGAGGGTAACAGTGCCATATGACCCCCCAAAGTTACAAAATTAAAATGCTAAAAATGAACACACAAAAAATCAAAGTGCCACAATGTAAAATTTTAAGCTGGAAGAGAAATCTCTGCTTAAATTGGTACTTCACTCACATGTATAGCCTATGGTACTAGAGCCCTAGAGGTTCCCAATGTGGGCGCTTTTCCTTGAAAAGCAAAAAACCCAAGGCATACAAAATAAGCACACACATCAAATTGATTCACTGTGAAAAGACTTTGGGGGGTCAAAGAAAAAGTAATCAGTCAGGCGATGATTTCATGAGAAATTCCTTTTATGGTAGCTTAACTACAAGGTCTTCTAGATATAGCCTCTAGTCAGCCCTCGAACATGAATACTTGGCTCTCGCGATTAAACAACTTAATTGACCACTGAAAATTAAGAAGCTTACCCATGGTATTAATACTCGATCTCTAGTGCCTTTCGACCGTCAAATTAGCGACCCCAGACTTGTTTAATTTTTTACCTTTACATCTATTTATGCATTTGACTACATTGCAATTTAATGTTCATTGCTGACAAATTGTTTGAAATTCTTTTACCAATCAATGTGTCTACCTAAAACTGCATATGCTTTTTAATCACTTATGAAAATGCAATTACCGTGCCAATGTTGTTGATTTTGCAGTGACTGAAGAAGGCTAAGGACATTCATCTCAAATGCTCTTCCACCTCGACGAACGAGCTTCAACTCAATAGCTTCCGAGGACGGAATCTACATCAGGAAGGGGGGCATGTTAACCCTCACGGCTCACAGACACCCCATCACGTACGACGGATGTGTATTATGTATTTGGTACAGTCAGGTACCGGGCTTGTCGGACCAATAGGAAAAGGGTAAGAGTGATCGCCGATGAGAGGCACACTCTAACTGGGACATTCAAGGGATTAGTTGGCTAAGCATGGGCGCCCAAGTGTGAATGGGGTGAGCTCATATAAAAGCCAACTAAACCTAAAATTCACTGATTCTCTCATTGTGCAATAGAAGCTGCTCTCGCTCCATCTCCACCTTCTCCTTCACCATCTCCTTGTGTGTGTGCGTGAGAGAGTGAGAGTGAGAGAGAGAGAGAGAGAGAGAGAGAGAGAGAGAGAGAGAGAGAGAGAGAGAGAGAGGAGAGAGTGAGAGTGTGTGTGCGATCGAGCGTTACGGTGGCACGACGGTGGCGAGGCGGTTGAGCGCGGCGTAGCGGCGTCTCCCTCTTCTTCGCGGCGAGGAATCCTCTACGGAAGGAGCATAAGGCGGTGAGTGACACACCATTGCCCTCTTTGAGCTTACTAGTTAAACTAGTTGTGTGCTTGGAGCCGTCTGCGGCTCGCACACGGTGTATCGGCAAGTCCCTTGCTTCGACAGTGTGGCAAGGAGCGCACAATGTGCCTCTTCAAGGTAGCACTCAAATTCTTCCGGATTTATACATAATCGTAGGATTAGGTCAGATCCAAGATGATACAACCGTCCTCCTATCAACTGGAAGTTTTTTGTTTCTTGAATTGTTTGCTGTTTGAATCTACATTCCGTATTATCAAACTCACTTCCGAAGGAAAGAATACTAACAATTTCCTGAGACCATTTGGATACCATTTGGTCTGTGGTTATGCCATTTTTTGAGACAATGTGTCCTAAGATTCATCCTTGCTTAACCATAAATACACACTTTTCCTGGTTAAGACAGATTCGATATGTCCTGCACTTTTCAAAGACCTTTTGCAAATGGTCCATATGTTCCTCTCGCAGAAGAGAGTGTACACACAGGTCATCCATGTAAATTTCTAAGAATATTCTTAGGTATTCCTTGAAAGCGTGAGTCATTAACCTCTGGAAAGTGGCTGGTGCATTAGTTAAGCCAAATGTCATAACTCGATACGCATAAATTTCCCATTCTATGGCAAACGCTATTTTGTGTTGATCCTCCCTTGCTATTGCCAGTTGGTTGTATCCTGAAAACCCATCCAGAAAGGAATAATCCTGTTTTTCGGCCACTCGCTCAAGTACATGTTCTGTAATTGGCAAGGGATAATTATCCCTTATGGTTGCAGCATTCACCTTCTTGAGGTTTACACACACGCGCAGTTTTCCATTCTTTTTGGGAACTACCACAATTGGTGACACCCAATCTGTATGTTCAATCTCATAGATGAATTCAGCTTCCATCACTTTATCAATCTCTACTTTGATTCGTTTAGCAAATGTGTCATTATATGTATAAGGACGTTGTTTGCTAGGTTTTGAATTCGATTTCAAAGGAATTGTATGTTGGCATATCAATGGATCAACTCCTTTGAGGTCTTTATAGGACAAAGCGAACACATCTTTATACTTCTTGAGAAGTTTTGTTAGCTGTGCTTCCTCCTCAGGCTCTAAATCGTTAGCTATATAGACCGGCTGAGGCTTTTCACCTGGTTCCGCGAGGTCTATCTTTTTTGCATTTTCAGGCCCATCGTAAGATTCTTGGTTGATTCTTTCCCTGATTGGTGGTGTCATGATGATTTTTCTGTCCTGGATAGTATACTTCCGATAGTGTGAGGGTACATTCATGTTCCCATTTTCTGACTCCCCTTTACCATCACTATCTTCTTCCGTAGTCCATATCTCTCTCAAAGACCATTTCAGTTCTTGGTATTTCTGTTTATGCTCCAGTTTGGTCCACTCTTGGTCCTTTGTTATTTCTTTTTTTGATTTTTCAGATTTTTGTGATTTTGTTTCGGTTTTAGCTTTTCGTACCCGTTTTATTTCCTCTCGCATTCGTTCTATTCGATTTTTTGAGAATTTTCCTGATATTTGATCTTTTACACAATCCTCTGCTTTTACAAGCATCAAATGGTGAGTTTTACCTTTTATCCTGGGCATCAGGTTCTCTCTCGCTTTGTTTCCTGCTCGTTTCCTCCTATAGCGTTTTTGGCGTCTAGGGTGTTGGTTAGCAAAATCATAAAACTTGATATTCTCGTCTTCCCTTCCATGCTCACTTGAGGTGTCTGAACACTCATTATCTGCATCATCATTTACTTCCAAATGTTCAGAGGAGTTGTAAAACTCTTCTTGTTCTGGTGGTTCTACCGTCTCCTTTTCTGGCACAACGCTTACCATGTAATAGAGTAACACATCATAGCCATCCTTATCACAAAATTTTGTTGTTGGACTATCGGTAATGGTACAGATATCCAATGTTGCTAGTATGTGTTCCCATTCTAGAGGTTCCAAGGCATCTTCAGGGAAAGGTTCCGGAATATACTCCTTGTCCTCAATTGCTCTTTCTAAGACGCATTCCTCTTTTCTTAAGCTTCTACAATGTGAAGCTCCACACATCCATAGCTCTTTTGGTTTCCCTAACCATGCTGGTAGTTTTGATCCTGCTACTGTAGCTGAATCAAACTCTTCCACAGGTGTTTGGTTCACATCTTTGTAACTATGGTCTTTCAGGTGTATTTTAGTTGTTGTCTCGCCATGTCTGAGGTATATGTGGTCATAACTCCAATCTTGGAACATCTTCAGTTGTCGCATGAATGGTCGTCCCAAGATGATCTCATAATTGTTCTTTTTGTCGAAATTGACAATTGCAAATGTATGCTCATACTCAATTCCACACGAAGTGACAATCACTTTTTCTAAGAGTCCTAAAGGCTTCTCCATGAACCCATCTGTCAATTGCAGTTTCATTCTGGTAGCCCTCAAAGCTGGTTTTTCCCATTTTTTCCAGATTTCCTTGGTGGCAATCGCAACCCCCGCTCCAATGTCAAGATAGCCTTGGAAACTACTCCTTGGAATTCTACTGGTAGCGTGGTGTTTCCGTCTTCTCCCTCGCAATATTCTCCAACCTTATTCAATGGTACTGGCCTAGTGTTTAGTTGAGGCCTGTCCAACTCTCTGATCCCTTCTTGTAGCTTCAAGGTGGGGTCTTTCACTCCAAATTTTTCTAGGCATTTTCCTACTGTGGTCCACATGTTTGGCCTTAACCTTAGGAGTTCTGCTAACGTGATTGTGCATGCCACCGGAGTGGATAACAACTCAATCAATCCTTGCGAATCCATCACCTTGTTAGAAGAAAGTCTTTGAGATGGGATTGCTCTCATTTCCGACTTAGCTTCGTACTCTCCCAAGTAAGAGGGTAAAGTTCTCAAAGAGTCTAGTTGGCTGTGCCCCAAACTAATTGATCCTTGATCTCCCCCTTGTGAATGTATCTCAAAGTTCATCTGAGATCTTGCCTCAAATTCTTCAATAGGAGGTAAGATCACATTCTTTTCTTTTTTCGTGCTATTCATGTGGTTGCTCATCCTATTAGCCTCGTTGGCATCACGGATTTGCTTCCACAGATCATCTAGACCGTTACAGTCCTTACCCATTTCTGCCAATATTTTAGGTTGGAACCCGTCACTTGCCCCATCGATGGTATTTGGCACTATGATAGGCTCTCCTCTAGACTCATAGTCATTAGTGAGTCTTTCCTTTGTTTCCTCAGGTTTCTCTAGCGTTGGTTGGATAGGGGTTGGAGCTGGTGCCTCATGCCAATTTGCAGGTTTACCCAGTGGTTCTTCCATCAATGATTGAGCCGTCTCGATCATCTTTCTACACATATCCAACCTCTTTTTTTCTATTTTTGCATATGGGTAAGTCATCCACCTTTGCTCCTGGGTTTGGTTCTTTTTAAGTCGAGCTTCATAAGCTTTTAGAAGCGCATCCAACTGCTCGTTTACCTTGTCTGCCAGTACAGATCCTCCTGATCCTGCACTTTTGCGCTCTGCTATTTCCTTGGGTGCTACGGCTGCTGTGGTGTGTGAGCTTAAGCTAGCTAAATCCTCTAACCGCTCCAATTTGTCCTTGGTATGTTTGAACTCCTCGGATAGGATTGTTTGCTCTCGTTCTTTCCTGGCTTTCCTACGCGCCTTTCTAGCTTTCCAAGTGCTTCTCTAATTTTTCGTTTCTAAACTTTGGGCATCGGTTTTTGGTTCTTCAACTATGGGTTCATTCATCCTTCTTTGGGCTTGGGCCCGTGTTACCACCTGAATAGGTATGATTGTTTCATTTTTCGATCCTCCACTGGAAGGTACTGTTTCTAACTTGTTCAAGGTGGTTTTTGCTCCTTTGCTAGGGTTTTTAGGGCAATCGGGAATCAAATGAGTAATTCCACATTCTAGGCAATACGCATTGACTCTAATGATTTCATCATGAGGGCAGTCTCTCAACCAATGGTCTCCTCCACACTTGTAGCAGGGTCCCTTGGGTTGTTGAGGTGCTCCTTGAGCTCCTCTTTGTTGGTAAGCATATCTCTATCCGCCCATGCCTCCATTGGCTATGAACATCAGTGTTCGTTCATCTAGGCTATATCTTTCTTTTCCCGCGGCCTGTGCAGCAGTTGGTGGTCCTTGATTCCCTATCAGGCTCCATGGTTATGGTGTCGAGGGTTCATCTGGTGGATAATAGACAGGGTTTTCCGCATATCCATTGGGATCTTCATAATATGCATGCATAGGCACCAAAGCCTTTTCTTCTGATTCAATTACTATTGGTGTGTATCTTATACCAACTGGTCGTAATCCTGGTAGGGGTGGTTGTTGCCCCAACACCGGTTGTGGTCTTTCTACACCTACAGGTCTTGGTAAGTTTCCTGCTTGATATCTAGGCATCGGTGGAACTTGAGGGGAAGCTACTGGAGCTTGGGGAGTGTAAGGTCTCTCTCTCACATATCCCTTGTTATAATAACATTCCTCGGTCCCATGGTTTGTCCATTTTTGTTCAATAGCACACCACTTGGGCTGTTTAGCCTGGGGTTTGGTGTACAAGTTGATCTTTTTTATCACTTCATCTACAAGCTGCTCCTGGTTTACCGTTACTTCTCCTTTTGGTACTATCTTAGAAGACTTGCTTCCACTTTGTTGTGAAGATGAATCGTCATCAAGGTCCTTGAACTCCCCTTCCTTGTAAACCGCACAATTGTCCACAAGGTAAAGAGGCTCCTTGGTCAACTCATTCAAGGTCGTGCTCCTCTTCATATGTAAGTCTTTCTGGAGATCTGCATTCCTTAGTCCTTGGATGAATATCAGCATAAGTCTGGACTGAGTTGGCCGTTCTTCAACAGGACAAAACTTAACATATATTTTTAGTCTTAGGGCTGCCTTTCATACAAATTCTCCATCTTTCTGTTTGAATTTATGGATTTGTAGGACGGTATTATGAGATATTCCCCTTTGAGAGAATTCCTCAATAAACTCGTCAAACACTTCCTCCATCGACTCAAAGTCTCTACGCTCTACAGAGTCAAACTAGGTGGCAGCATCTTCCTCTAGGGTTAGTCCAAACCCTGCAAATTGGGTGGGAAAATCTAACACCTCTTCGCATTAATTACACGCACAAAGGCTGCTACATGATCTCTTGGATCTTTGCTTCCTGTGTATTTCTTGTTTATCCATTTTTGCACTTGAGAGGGTCTAATTCTTCGATGGTCTACAAACCTCATCATTGGATCACCCCGTCCCAGTCGATACACCTCCTTAGGCCTTCTATAATAGGCTGGTTCCTCTCCCAATGGTGATCCTAAGCCATAATTTCTAATGGTTCTCGCTGGAGGTGGTTCTTCTCTTCAAACTCGCTCCATGGGTGGTCCTCCAGGCTCTGTTGACCCTTGAGTCTTTGGCTTACTCTCTGCCTGATACCTTGAATAGAGTGGTGGTTCTTGCAAATCCTTGAGCCCTCATGCGGCTTGATAACCATCTTGGTTTCGGTCTGGTTCCATTGTTGCACTTTGTCAAAGCCATGCATGCAATGATGGCTGGTTTGCTGGTTGGTCTTAGTTGTTGAATGCTTGCAGCCGGGTGGAATGTGAGGTAGTGTCATACTCATCTGAAAAAGGATTCGTTGACTTTCTTGGGGTGTGGGCGGCTCTTGGCACTTCCTCATGGGCATATGCTGATGCTCCTGGGCCTATTGCTCTCTCTACTTCCTCTGGGAGAATACGTTGGTATTCTCGCCCGTATCTATCAGCAAAAACTATACCCTTCCCCGTAGCAGTTTCATAAGAGAATAAGTAAAGAACATTGTCTTTGCTTAATTCATTTACGTATGGTTCTTTGCTGCGAAAGTAAGAGACTATACCCTCGCTCTTAGGTTTGTAGATTCCCACATTCTCGCTATAAGTTAGAACCCTGATTGTTTTCTTATCATACATAAAAATAGCTCCGGGCCGATCAAAGTTTGGTGGCGGTTCTTGAGTTTCTGAAACCATTTTCCCTTTAGCCACGTTATCTCCATATCTGTTGTAATCTTCAGGGTTACTAACTATTAAATAGTGGTCCCCCTTTTCGTCTCGGAATCTATCTCCATCATCATACACTCGGATTATCTCCAATCTTTGAGTTGTCCTCTCTTCGATACAAATGAACTTGCGGCCTCGATAGTCTGAATAGACTAGGGCTCCTCTCGAGTTTGTTCCCTCCAAGAAGATCTCCATGAGCCTGGAATCATTCAAAGGATTTTGGGAGGTGCTTCTTGCTCGCATAGGTCCATCATAGGTGAAACCTCCTGGCTGTTGACTACCCATCATGAAGAAAGATTTGTCTGACGAAGTGTCAGTATCACTACCTTCCTCAATAATCGGTGCTAGCGTATCTAGCCTTGCCTGAGTTACACTCTCTTCTGTGGACACTAAGCTACCTTGGTCACCTGCCACTTTCTGGTCTCTAATAATGTATCTTCCTGATCTTAAATTCATCAAACTTATCAATGCAATTAATCACAAATTCA
The DNA here is from genome assembly GCF_014529385.1 of Adiantum capillus-veneris. Lineage (NCBI taxonomy): Eukaryota > Viridiplantae > Streptophyta > Polypodiopsida > Polypodiales > Pteridaceae > Adiantum > Adiantum capillus-veneris. Next base: position 77,527,540 of record NC_140940.1, read on the forward strand.
ACCACTCACCTGGCAATGGGTCAGTTTCTGCACAACTTCTTGCTCTGTTGCTGAATATACCTGTTTACAAGCGTTTTAATTTTGGCAATCGAATCAAAGCATTTATTTGCTAGAGGTTATCTTAGTAATGATTGGTATAACTGCAGAGTTAATATCAACCACTATTGTATTTTATACACTGCTGATGTTCTAGATTAGGTTTGCTAATCTGAAACTATACTACCCTCCGTTGTTGGTCAATTTACGCGAAAAAGTCCGAATTCAGTCTTTTGCTTCGTCAAATGGGCAAACAAGGTCCAAATTCACTTCTGAAAGAAGTTTTGGAATCCTTAAGCCAAATGGAACCTCATTGTCTATGCCAGGTCAAATTTTCTTTGCAGTATGCCCTAATAGACATCCTACACGTAGGATGTCTCCTGCTGTGTTTTGCCTAGATTTTTGCACTGTTGTTCCCTCTTGTTGTGCTTAGCTTACAACTGCTTTTACTTTTTTATTTGGACACCTATTAGCTGGTCAATGAAATAGAAATCTGTTTCGATGGCCTGTTGATGGTATTGATCAGTCTAATCAACTCCAAATTGGACCAAAATTGACTAGGAGGCTTGCCTTAGGCTATATAACACCTTACTATGCTCAAAGTCAAAGTCTGGCTTCAATTTCTTGCATTAGACATCCTACGCGTAGGATGTCTTTTTCATCATTATGGCTTCAAACTCATAGCCCAGGCTCCCCTTGAGTTGCTGATCACTTTGGCATACTCAGAATTCAGTTTGGAGTCCCAAATCACTCAAAAGACATCCTACGCGTAGGATGACTTTTTGGCCTGTTTGACCCCAGATTTGTCCCACACCTTCCCATTGATGTCAGTAACCCAGTGGTATGCTTAGATTTTGTTTTGGATATCAAAAGTCTCAAATTTTAGCTGTTTTTGCTTTTTTAGTCAAAAGTGCTAAAGTCTGCTTTGAACCCAATTTTCTTACCCAAATGAGGTGAAACCCGTTTCAATAACTCAATATATCATGCAAGACATGCTCATGCAGCCATCTTATGGTTTTGGTCCCAAAATAATGTTTTGGAACTATTTGGGTAGGATGTCTAGCCTCTCTATCTATCTGGCCTTATCCTATCAAGATATGGCCAAATTTCCACTTTCCAGTTGAAATTAGAGTAAACCCTACCTTTTGAACACACTAGTCAACTCAAAATCCCAAAATTCCTCCCAGATTAGCCTGTAGACATCCTATGCGTAGGATGTCTCCTGCTTAAAATTAAAGTTTTTTTCTGACAGGAATGCTCTTGACGCTCTGTAGATCTATCACAAACACTCACAGTTTCTTTTGGACTTCAATTAGGCTTTCAAACACACTTTTGCGTCTTTTTGCGTCTTTTACAAACTTGTAATGATTCTACCAAGCAAGTGTACATGCATGAAATGCTCTAGATCCTGAATCATGATGTCCTACTTACTCTACTCCTACCTATCGTGTAAAATGGTGATAATGGTGTTTTTGGTTGCTCTTTTGGCCTCTCCGGACTCTCAAGCTCTCCTCTCACCGCTTCTACCACTCCAACTCCTACTCTAGGAATCGACTACTACCTAAAACTACCTAAGTCAACCTCGTCTACCTAAGTCGAAGGATCTAGGCCAGACACACGCTTCCTAGACTCCCTCTAAGATGTAGAGAGTCCTCCACCCTCTGATCCTATCTAAATGTAAAGCGAGACTCTTGGCAAGACAAAAATCCCAATCCTCAAGGATTAGTCTCGGTCACCTACCTAAGGTTTTTGTCCCCGGTAGCGACGCCAATGTTGGACGGATACTCCGCGACGGACGTCAGCACAGTGAGAACTCACCTAACATGTAATGTCAGCTAAGGACAAAGCTTGACCCACAGGCGCGTGGAAGCAAGTATAAGGTGTCAACTTACACTCGACGGACTCCTAACTAATTCCTATAGAGGTCTCTACCAATTGTCTAAGTCACAGCCTTCAAGGGTGCAAGAGAGGAAACTTCCTACAATGCTTTCTAGAGCCGAACACCCATCAAACAATCTCGAAACACCATAGAACTTGAAGGAGACCCTACTAATACCAATAGGTCACTCTCCCTAAGGTCTATGAACCAAAATCTCAACCCAAAACACCCGATGGAAAAACACGTAGGATGTCTGGTCAAAATCTACAAATCTTCATTTCCAAAATCTAAAGTGCCTAATGTGTAGTTCTACTCAATGTGAACACGTGGATATGCTGCAATGAAAAATCGGACAATGTATGCTCACCCAAACAACCGATGAAGCTCGTGAAAGGAGCTTGCAAAGCCGGACCGTACGTGCGCAATGTTGGTATTGGCGCGTAGCTCTAGTCGGGGGCAACACACTGCACTTCTCCGCACTCGATTCTGACCACCAGAGCACACGTAGCGTCAAGACGAAGGTCACACTCTCTCTCTCTCGTACACAGTACGCTCACTCACAGACTTCCAACTTGATTTTAAAATGACAAAAGGTTTTTCATTAAGGTCAAAAAGTGGTATATATACCTTACAACTTCTCAAATTCTAAAGTTACAAAATCAACCATCTACTCAATCTATCTATCAAAATTGGGATATAATCTAGAAACTTCTGTAAGTCCCAATAATTACAAGGTGAAAAATTGGGTTTTCCTTAATGAATGAATAATTACAAAAATAATAGTCCTTCGAGTAGTTAGATGCCGTGGGGTGTGTCTAGCTTCTAACACTGGGATTCATTGATTGTGTGCATTGGTCGACAACAGTGATGACATTTTGTAGCCCTCCCACTTGATGCTCTTGATTTGCAATTAGCATGAGCAATGCGAGATGGAGAGCTTACCTCTTGGATATTGATGACGCTACATCTTGGTAGTATCATTTCATTGAAGGCGGTCAGTGTTTCTTCAATCTCCTCCTCCTCCGTTCTCCAATTGGAGAATTCTTGTAGCCATTCATCCATGGTCAACGATGTGCGTTGATTTCAGCATTGTAAACTTGAGGTTTTTGAGAAGCCCTCCTCAATGGTGGGGGCACCAAATGACGGGTGCAAAGTGCAACACGGGCCCCGATGGCCTCTACATCAGAACCATGCATGCCGAGCTCATCATCACAGGAAATGAAAAAGGGGGCACCACCTAGCTTTGAGCGGCTAGGACACGGACAATAGTGATTAAAATAACACAAATACTGCACACACACACACACACACACACACACACACACACACACACACACACACACACACACACACACACACACACACACACACACACAGAGAGAGAGAGAGAGAGAGAGAGAGAGAGAGAGAGAGAGAGAGAGAGATGTAGATGATGAAAACCCTTAGGATGTGAGGGAAACTCGATTCAAAGTGATATTTGCAGAAACATTAGCTACAACAAGATGGCGACTGTGGTGATAGAGAGAGATAGAGAATGTATAGTGCGTTCTCTAGAGGAAATTCCATATACACGGAGGTTCTACTCTTGTGTGTGGCAACCTCAGGGGGTTCACTTTGTGTAAAACTACCATATCAAGTGCATTCAAGACATGTTTGTAAAACCCCTTATCTGTGAATTTTGTTAAGAATATAATGTACCATTTTCCTTTAGAATCTGTAAGTTTTTTTTCAAATTTGAAAAAATATGCCCTTCTGTATATATATTTCTGTAAGTTTCAAGAACTTTAAATACCCTTCTGTTGAACTCACGTGATATGTTACATTTTTATTAGGTGACCTCCCCGGGGTGGCAACCCTTGGAGTCAGGGTGTGTGCATAGATTCCTTCTTATAGTGCTAACTTCCCAAGCCCCAGTGCTCAAGTGCCGCCCCCCCAAAATGCTACACCACTCTCCTTGAATGCTCTCCCAAACCCTCCCCCCCCCCCCCTCTTTGATAGTTACCTCTCAGTGCCCTTTTATAGGTGCACATTGCATTAGTTTAGGTTAATCTGATTAGGTTAGGGCCCTAATTAAGAGAGACAAAGAAAGGACTTGGGTCCCAGATAATTGAACCTTGATTTGTCTTAAGATTTTTCTAAAAATGATATCTCCTAGGTGGGCCTTTGTGACCATCACCTAGAGAGAACAGGAACCGGGTAGGGCCCGCTGACCACACCTAGCCGCACCTGCAGCAACAGTCCAGAGGAATCAGCCACAAGAATCTACTAAAGATCAATAAGACCTGCTCAACCAAATCACTAACCAATTAGAGAATCTTTCAGTATAGTTGGTGCAGCAAGGGCATGCACCTGCCAGAACCCAGAGCAAGGAAGAGGGCAGCGAAGACAGAATCAGGACTACCATTGTTACAACTGTGGAGAGGACGGACATGGCGTGTACTACTACCATGATCTAAGTATCTCACAAAAATCAACACACAAGCCAATGGTTTCAACATAATCTAACTACATAGGAAAGCTCCAATCAAAGCCATCTCCACATCATGTGGCCATCATGTACCAAACAAACACAAAAGAAACATCCAAATGAAATGTATGTAGTATACCAAAATGCCATGTCAATTTCATATGGTTGCCATGTACATAAAAACATAAATCAAAACATCCAGATGTGTACTGTTAGAATAGAGTTTCCTCAACCAGTGTGCATCCGCAATCAACATTTCACAGGTCCACATGCAATGTCAGTCAAACATCTTTCAAAGAGCACATCATCTAGCTCTAGACACATGCAATGCCTCATATATTTCGTAGAAGCTCGGCCCAAACCACCACACCCCACAAACAAGTCCAAAGCATAGTCATGAGGCTCAGTAAACATTGCCAGCAACCACCTAACCATATGAAAGTAAATTAGAAACCTAATGCAAACACATATATACCATAGCATTCACTAGTATCATACTTTGAACTAGTCTTACCGAAAGAACAAAGAAGACCGCTCCGACCCGCCTCTAAGAATAACACCATCAATCTCAATGGAGAAGACTACATCATCTATCATGTAGCTACAATTTGCTAGAAACAATCTCTCAGAAATTTTCTCCCGTGTCTCTCTATCATAGTGTGGCACATGATGGCCAATACGATACCAAAGACACATGGTAAGATCATGTACTTTAACGGTGTTTTGACTACTCCAAGAGAGACTCTTCGTGTGTCTCCTCTAAGTACTCATCACTCTCATTTTGAAACCCTTCACTCAACAACCATATAGCACAATATCACATAAATTAGCACTAAAGAAACACATACACATTCTGAAAAGAAAAGAGCCGCAAGTGTTAAGGTACTTACTCTTCCATAATTCAAACTCTTGCTTTGGAATAACTCCTAGTGGATAATCCAACCACCAAGGACAAACATTGGCATCCCTTGTTGTCAAATTCCTTTCAATCAAAGAGGGAGGGAACATTGTATTCTCATCACGCACATTAATCCACTCTCTAGTGAATAATGGGGCTTCATTCAATTCATGGGTCTCAACACATTGCATAACCCATCTAGAAAATTTAAGGGCATCATCCACTTTGAAAAAAAAATACATGCAAAACTATAATAAATGACATGTATCCAAAAATAAAAAACGTCAGAGTCTCCTTTGTATGGAGCACACTTTCTCAAAATAAACCAGAAACCTCCATGTCTTGGGCTCCCACAAGGGATTTAAGTGTTCTCAATGTAGGCATTATACACATGTGTATTGTCAAAAAAACCATCCACCCCATATCGGGCTTCCACAGGGAGTTTAGGGATTTTTTGTAAACACAAAATGATATTTCATCAATCTCAAAATGACCCACTATCACCAAACCATGGCAAAAAAACGAAATGCTCTTTTTTTGCAAAGAGTGCAAGTGGAAGATGCAAACCTGTCACTCTCTTAGCTAACAACACAAGCTCCGGAATCTTCTCACTAGAGTCGGAAGACTTCACCCCATCCAATAGAAAAATAAAAGTCTATATACATAGTAACAATCACAAAACACACTCAACTTGATCTTGTGTAAATTAAAACATGTCTATATTCTATTAAAAACAATGGTCAAATGTCTATCTGCAAAATATGACTTTTCATGCTCATCTTGTAGAATAGGTCAAAAGAATTTGGAAGTGGTGGACCTTCTACTTGCATCCTTTCAATCATAAGTGTAGCTTCCCCATGCAAGTGAGCCTTTATTAATCTCCCACATAGTTGATTATAACCAAAATTTCTCAACAAAAATAAAATGTCCATCAAATTTAACCATCTACCATCGCAAAATTTATAATATAAACTACATTCAACATAAAATTTTAACATACACTCATAATTTACCTGTGATCTCTACATCATCTTCGACGTTGTTGGAGTCTTCATCAACTTGAGCCTCATCATCTATAAAAAAACACCTTTTGAGAATCCTATAATTTTTATTGAGTGGAGTGTCCAAATGTCAGATTTGTGATGATGCCTCCTGATCGATAGTTCCCTTTGGTATACAACAAGATCTTAACTTCATGCTCACTTGACGGTTGCTGAAATGAGATGTTAAGTATGGACCCTGATTTACCCTTGTAATTTTCTGTGGTAAAAGCGCACATTTGTAAGGCCCCCATTATGAGGAGAAGCCATCGTGCGTAAAGGAAAATCACTCGCCGGAAACCAAAATTTTCACGGCCAAAAATCAGGGGCAACTTTAAGGGCCTCGGGGACGGAAGCCCCTGAGACTTTTTTTTCCCTCACCAAAATATTCCTTTTCGCCGGAATATTATGGCCGGACGGCGGCCGGAAAGTGGTCGAAAAACAACCGTCTGTTGGCCAGTGGCCGGTAGTCAATGGCCGGTGGGGCTGGTGGTCGGAAGTCAATGGCTGGTGGCCGGTGCCGAATTCAAAAGCGGATTTGTCTACACAAGGGCGACCACACATGGGCGGATTGGAGGGTCCGATTTGGACTTATTCACACAAGGGCGGCTACACATGGCTGCCTCTCATAAGAGAGGGCAGCCCTTTTGACCTATAAAAGGAGGCCATTTCTACACACATTTCATAGTGTGAAGTTGATGCAACAAGGTGGGTGTGAGGTGGTGAGAGTGAAGCAAGGCGGGAGCTCTATTAAGGGTATAATCCCTTTGTAAATTACTTCTTGTTTCGAAGTACTAAAGCCATTGAGTGGCTACTTTCCCGTGGACGTAGCCCACATTGGGTGAACCACGTATATCGTGTGTACTCTCTCTCTCTCTCTACTCTATAATCTCGTGTATGTAAACCTGTCTCTCTCCATTAATTAATCTACTCAATTATCTATTTAGCTACGTCTTATTTCCTAACATGAGAGACTGGAGATTTTATTTTCTTGATATCCCTCTTTGGTGCCATTATTTACAAAACATATATTATATAGTTTTTAGTTTATATAAGACCAATAATTTGCAGTTAGGTACATATTACATAAAGTAAACTATAATATGTATTAAGTAGTATATAATACTATATGTAGTATGCAATATATATACTATATGTAGTATGAAATTTATATACTATATGTAGTATACAATATTTCTACTATATGTAGTGTGCCCATGTTTTACCTTTTTTATGTAGTATCCTATATATAGTCCATTTCTTATTATATATTCTATACTATGTATTATACATACTAAATTATATAGTATATACTCTACATTATATACATAATATCTACTCTAACATAGTACTATATTACTCTACCGTAGAACTATATTAGATATATATACTATATATATATATATATTATACTCTTTATAGTATATATTTACAATATACTATATAATCTATATATTGTATATTATATATATACTATATATATGATATATTTTATATTATATATACACTATAAGTATAAATTTATATATTGTATATTCTATATACTATATAAATTATATTTAGTATATATACTATACACTATATACTTAATATACTATTATTTAATATTTTTACTACATACTATTTACTATAAGTATAAGTAGAAGTAAACTTTATATGCTATTAATAATGCACCATGTTATATACTTTATTTTATATATAAACTATATTTGCTAAATAAGTATTTGGGATTAGCCACAATTAAAAAAATGCAAAAAAGGGGGAGACAGAGCTCCCCCATCATCCATCATTTGTGCTCGTGCGGATGATAAGGGAGCTCTGTCTCCCCCTTTTTGCATTTTTTTTGTTGTGGTTAATCCCAAATACGTATAGCAATATAGGTTTTGTAACAGTTATGGTAATCAAAAAGAAATTCACCTACAATATCATTTACAAGGTTCATTGATTTGACAAAACAAAGGGGGAGGTAGAGCTTCCCCATCATCCACACGGGGGAGCTCTGCCTCCCCCTTTTTTTTGTCGAGTTGTTGAACCTTGTGAACGCAATGTGCTAATGTTGTAGAGTTAATATAACCATGTAATGAAGTCTCAAATGATAATCATCAAATCTAATGCCGTTCAATGACAAAAAAAGGGGGGGGGGGGGGGGGGGGGGGGGGGGGGGGGGGGGGGGGGGGGGGGGGGGGGGGGGGGGGGGGGAGGGGGGGGGACAGAGCCCCCCCCCCCCCCCCCCCCCCCCCCCCCCCCCCCCTTCTTTTTCCACTTTTGAGATTATGTCTAATGATTATCAAAAAGTTGTTATGATCGCCCGCAACGAATTAAGTAGACAGCCCGTTCTTTTGCTTCAAAACAGTCCCCACTCAGAGCCGGCTAATGCAAAAAAAAGCGGGGTAGAGCCCCCCCCCCCCCCCCCCCTTTTTTTTTTTCCGCATTAGCCGACTCTAAGCGGACTGTTTTGAAGCAAAAGAACAGCAGCCCCCCCCTTTTTTTTTTGCATTAGCCGGCTATCAGCGGACTGTTTTGAAGCAAAAGAACGGCTATAATGAAAGAGAGAGGACACACCATCGCTAAGAGCGTGCGAGAGAGAGAGAAACAGCAGTACCTGTGGTAGCTCGAGCAGGTGGACGATTCACTTCCCACAGAAGAATTCTTCAACCCTAAGATAGAGGATTCACATTATGCACGGACAAAGACCAAACTAACTTGAACCAAACTCGACTTGACTAGTATATAATTACATAATACATAATATGTTAAGTATATATTACTAACATAGCTATATAATATTAGTACATTATATCTAATAATAACCCTAAGATAGAAGATTCACATTATGCACGGACAAAGACCAAACTAACTTGAAACAAACTCGACCTAACTAGTATATAATTACATAATACATAATATGCTAAGTATATATTACGAACATAGCTATATAATATTAGTATATTATATCTTATGATATATATGGGTATAATATATAGTCTATATACATTAGTATATAGTATATAATATATAGTTATGTCAAGTATGTTAGTATATATAATATATATACGTCGGTTATGCTACGTATATTAGTATATATAATATCTATACGTTAATATATAGTTACGCTAAGTATATTAGTATATGTCATATAGAGTTACAAAATATTAGTATACGGTATATATTCATGTTAAACATGATATACAATATACGATATACAATAATACAATATAATTACATAATATATAGTATGTTAACTATATAGCATAGTTATATAATATTAGTATATTATATCTTATAATATATATACATATAATAAGCATACGATATACATTTATAATATATAATTATATAATACGTATAGTTTATATACTAGGTATATACTATATGATAATATAGATTTATATTATTAGTATAATATATCTTATAGTATATATACGTATAATATATATATATAGTAAGCATACGATATACATTTATAATATATAATTTTATAATACCTATAGTTTATATGTTAAGTATATAGTATAACTAATTAATAATATTAGACTAATATGCATATTATATAATATTCATGCTATAAAATTAGATAAGTATATACTATAACTATATATTATATATATGGTATATATTATAAGTACATGTATAACTCTATTATAAGTATAGGTATAAGTATAACTATATATTATATACTAATACTCTATTATATACATACTATTACATTAAGCAAGTATATATTAAAACTATAAGTATAACTCTATATAATATACACTCTACATTATGTATGTAGTATTATATTATATAAGTATATAATATAATTTTATGCCATATATATGTATAAATATATATGTAAATATGATTATATTATATAACTATAATATTAAGTATATACTATATCATTATAGTATAACTATAAACTAACCTATAGTACGTGTAGTATATAATATACAAATATATTGTATAGTATAATATAACTATATTATGTTAGACTAGTTCTATATATTATATACTTAAATCCCATATATTTAAGTATATATATCTAATAACTCTATATACTATATACCTAAATACCATATCTTCTATATAGACTATGTCCATTTTATTTTAAAGTGCTTAATTGGGGATATATAAAACTATACTCTATACAATATATATATATATATATATATATACACACACACACACACATGTATAATATATAATTTTTAAAGAATCATATATTTATATATACTGTGTTCTATTTTTTTATGCACGTATTTGGGGAGATTTTGAACGCTCGAAAGGTTAACAGATGGATTTGGCAAAATGCTGATTCAAACATGTATCTTAATGGTTATGATTGTACATATCTTAAAGGCTGAATATTCCAAATCTATTTAGAACATTTTTCAATGAACACATTAACTTCTTGCAGCTGCATGCTTTTACACTTTCTTTTTACCTTATACACATTCACTTCCTTCTCTTTTCGTCATTTTATTTACCTTAAGTATTATTCCTCCATGTTTGTCGCAAACATGATAGCTGCATCTACAACTATGCTTTCATGCACGATTAATGGTGCTCAAATGCATTATAGAGTCTCATTACAAAATGGAGAGCTTCTACTTAGTGAATATTTTCTTCAAATCTTGTTTCCTCCTTCTATTAAGTTTGAAGGCTTGCAAGTAGTCGTTCAGACAGGGAGCTTAGAGTCTAAGGTCAATGTGTTGTCAAGATGGGAACATGAAGATCAAAAGCATTACCTTCTTGACCATACTCTGTCCTCAGATTACCACATTCTCCATTCGGAGACTTTGTTTATGTGGCCGATAGTTTAGAAACAAGTGAAGAAGTTGGTGATTCTTTTGTGTTCGCTACACTATAACAAGAGTTTGACTACATCACATTTAAATGTCGATATTGATGAAGGTACAAACACAGTTGTTTTAGAGACAGTGGAACTAACTAGGTCACCAGAACCCTTTCAAGACACACAAGATGGGATGGAGCATACAAGGCAAGATACATCCATCATTTCATGGATGAAATACAAAGGTAAATCATGCAGGTTGTCTAAACTTTTAGAGATTTTTGGACCTCCCAAAAAGGTTGATGAGCTCCCAAATTTTTATAATGGCAATGTCTTTTTCGAACTTCCTCCAATTCACAACAATAAAAGGATGCTCGGTATGGAGTAGAAGTATGACAAGAACCTTTGGTCTCACCTAGCATCGACCAACATGGCCATAGATTGCACTTTGCGTTTGAGTTATTTTCTTGGATGTTACAGAGTGACATGCCTTTTTACCTTGGTGAAAGGAGATACAATGATGCCTTCCTTCATGGACATTTGGACATACAAATCAGCATGGGCTATCTTGCTAGGAAGGTAGATCTAAAATAACCTGTCACTATTGTGATAGAACAGTCACTTGTTCAAATGTTTGAAAGTGTATGATCTATTATATGATGCTAAAGGAAACAACAATAACACATTTGGTGATCCATCTGGGAGTGCATGACCACAATGTACAAGCAGGAACTAGAAGGGCAGCTCTTGAAAAGGTGCACAATCTTGTTAAGACAATTTTAAAGATTGAGAAGGGGGGTCTTAGAAAAGTACAGATGTTAGTTGCACATCAAATGCTATTCCAATATTTGACTAAAGAAGATGATTTAGAATCCATTGATGTAGATCTTAACCATTTTCTTCAGGAAATGATGCCCCTTGTTCAGAATAGGGGATTCAAAATTATTGTGTCAAATGAGAAAGCTAAACAGGGTCAAGTTGTCGGTCATGGATACAACAATGTACTATTGCTACAGAAATGGTGTGTTTTTCCATTCTTTCATGGAAGCAATTTTCCAGGTCAAGGTAGGCATAACGACAAATTCTATGTATTCAAAATGTCCACAAAAGGACCTGCTGTTAGGTTTTGCAAGCTCGTGGGAACACTGCTTATAACATGCAGTGCAGGTTTAGTTAGAGTCAAGTCTGCATGGAAGCTCTTTTGGCTTTATATTGTAAGGTATTTTTACAAAGAAAAAAAACTATCATAGCGTGTTGTTTTTGTTGCTGTGTCAAGTCTTTCTCTCTCTCTCTCTCTCGCTCTCTCTCTCTCTCTCTCTCTCTCTCTCTCTCTCTCTCTCTCTATCTCTCTCTCTCTCCATCTCGTTTTGCACCAATTCTCCTAGCCATGGCTGCAAGGCTTCCCCATCCTCCACAGCCTATCATTTGGTATCTCAGCCTCGAGGGCCGTGCTTATACTGTCACGTGGGACAGGACGCTTGTGAAGAGGAAAGGAAGTGTTTTGACCTACACAAAATCTTACGAGAGCTACATCACTGATTTTGCCCTGGCTTGAGATGGAAGTTTTGACACTATGACAGACTGAGATGATGCTCTTATTTGTTGCTTCAACCCGAACAACCCTGCTCGTCTACTCGTTTTCATTGCTCTGCACGGCTCACGATATTTCTTTTGTTTTTGGGTTTGTGTTCACACTGTTTTTTACTGAAAGATATCCCAACATAATTTGACTAACAACCCGTAGTTTGCGACACTCGTCGACTAGCAAATGATCTTGGAAGCTGTTTTTCAAGCCCCACTTCTAGATTGGCGGCATATTGGCAAGCTTTTATTGAAAGTTTACAAGTCCCAATTTGGACGGCATTAAATCAATCGATACCTTTAAAATGACTCGCATTTTTTTAACTACCGGCAGTGTGGACAATCCAATTGCATTCAACAGTGGCCTTTAACATCAAACTCTTTTGCCAATTTATCATGACATCAAAGGTGGATAAATTTAATGGATCCGGCTTCCACACCTGGAAAATTAAAGTAAAAGGATATCTGATGCAAAAAAATTTATGGAACATTGTCAAGCCGCTATTAGCCGACGAATGAGGTACATCCGTTGCAATTACTAGAGCATTATCTGCCGAGCAACAACGCAAGGACGAGTAAGCATTAGGTATTATTCTAACATCTCTTAAAGATGATTTTATTCATTATCTAGATGACATGCAATCTGCCAACACTGCCTGGATACAACTAGAGAAGGAATTTGGTGCTAAAGGTAAGTATTCGATGATGAGTCTAAAGATGGAGTTATATTCTCTTGCTATGCGTGCTGATGAAAATTTTACATCTTTAGTTAACCGGTTGAAGAGTATTAAAACTCAACTTGTTTATGTCGAAGCCCTTGTACCAGAAGAAGATCTCATAACCGTTTTGTTAAAAAGTTTTCTTGACAAATTTCATTAGATTGTTACTATTTTAAAGGAGAAAGATCCGTTGCCCTCCTTGGATGGTATCATCAATTCTTTGCAGGAAGAAGAACGAAAGGTACCCCGTACCAATTCTCCTCTTATTCCTGGTGCATATACAATCTCCAATGTAGTATCCCCCATCAGCTCTTCTGATACTTCTGGTGCCTATGCAGTCACTAATTGTGTTGCTACTTCAGCTTCATCTCGACCATTCAGTGGTACCAGATCTTGTGCCATTTGTGGGCGCAACAATCATGAGACAAAAGATTTTTTCAAGGAGAATCCTTGTGTTCACTGTGGTAAAACAAATCATTCGTCAAATAGATGCTTTCAAAAGGGTAAAAACCAAATTCATATGATTGAGGGAGATATCGAACCTCCAATATATTCTGTTGACAATGAAGCTTTTTTAGTTCAAATATTTTCATGGTTTTTGTTTTTTAGTCAAAAATAAATTGTACGGGCTATAGACACTGCCACACATAAGTGGTCAGACTTCCCAAATTATCAGTTTTTGTTCTCAAATCCTATTTTGTTACTGCTTCTCATGAGGTTACTGGGTACACCTCAAACCCAAGGTTTGGCAGTGAACCAAAAACTCCATTTATTGGTAGCTAACCTTTTTGACCTACACCCTATATGTTTAAGGGGGGTTTTTTATCATAGCACCAGGTTATGGATACACCAGAAACCCTTGGTTGTGAGAGAACCTAAAATTCACGATTGACAAGTACACCAAAAACTCCAGGTATCATGAGTTTCTTGTCTAGTTTGGGCTTGAGGGGGGTACTCTTAGGTTTTGCAAGCCTAAGGGAACACTGCTTCTAGCATGCAGTGCAGGTTTAGTTAGAGTCAACAAGTCTGTATGGAAGCTCTTTTGGCTTTATATTGTAAGGTATTTTTACCAAAAAAAAACTATGATAGCTGCGTGTTGTTTTTGATTATGTGTCGAGTCTCTCTCTCTCTCTCTCTCTCTCTCTCTCTCTCTCTCTCTCTCTCCATCTCATTTTGCACCAATTCTCCTAGCCATGGCTGCAAGGCTTCACCATATTCCATAGCCTATCACCTGCTTCTGGAGTTGAACTAGTCAATAGAATGAGGCGAGGAGGGATAGGAGATTTGAGTAGTTCTTGGATGCATTTTGATCATACTCATCGGATTGAAGGATGGGCAACTATGTCCTATTTGGTTTATGATCCTGGGTAAGTGAATTTATAAAAATATGGTAGATAGCATGTTTTGATATAAGACACCTTTTATTACTTATTTTTCCTATGTGTACAACATGCGAGCATTACAGGTGCTAGCAATATGTGAATGTAAAGAAGAAGACGAAGATACACAAATCTTGTTTTGGAGAAATTAAAACACAGTTATGGAGAGGTGTGGGCATGAACCAACAGATTTTGTTGGATTTATGTCTAATGAAGCCGGGGCTAATTGGCTTGCAATACAAGTTGTATACGATGGAGGACGGCATAATGTAATGGAGGGGAGGGAGCGCTCATGGCTTTTCCATTGGGAGAAAAGTCTACACAAACACACAAAAAAACATGTCGCTACAGATAGACAAATGCATCACATTGAAATGTGTGAAGCATGGCGCTTAGCAAAGACTACAAATGAGGCCTCCCATATAGCTTCCACAATACAAGAATGATGGGTGAAATATGTGACAGGGGATCATAAAAATGTTTAGAGAGATGGTTTAATTGGTGGGAGCAACGGATTTCCCATTGAGGAAGCTCTGAGACAATGGTATATCAATAATTTTTTTGGTTCTTATTAAATACATGAAAATAGAGATTTACATGTTTATGGTTTTAATCGCTTTGTATTTATAGGTCAGTAAGATTCCATGGGAGAAAGCTCAAATTCTGAGCAAAGAGCATCCATGCTAGTTGACTGGCAGGTGAAGGTGGTAAACGTAAAATATCATTTTACGATGCATGAGTGTCAGTGACATTTTGAATGCATATTTTCAATGAGCAAAAATATTGGGATAAACCACATGTAGACACATTGGAATGGGCCCTTCCATAGAAGTAATGACAGCCAGCTCCAAAAGTAGAGAATTTCCAAATCCGACTCACTTTGCGAGTACATTAGAAGGCTTGGTTGTTGGTAGTCCTTTGCATGAGGAGCTTGTGATGGAAGGTGACAAAGAGATGGTACAACGAAAGAAGAAAACTAGTGCAGTCAATACAAGCTCACATAAACCTGGATATGTAGTGGAAGCAAGACAACGCAAAACAAGAGGGAGACCATGGAGTATACATTTTGATAGAGAGGATAATGAAGAAGTATATGTTCTCATTGATAGTGAAGTAGGAGAGAAAATTCCACTGCAGCTTGGGGAGAATCCAGCAAGGTGTATTCAACAGGTCAAAGTTTCCCGTGAAGAGTGGGCTATATGAAGGATGCCAATGAATTACATGAGGAAATTCTTTGGAATGGTAGGGAAGAAAATTTGTGGTAACAAATTACAGAGCCATCAAGTGGGAATGGTTGCTCCTTGTTTTTGGTTTGAGAGAACTTTTAAAGACAAGACAATTGCATAATGGATATGGTTCTGCAATTATGAAGTAGGCCACACAAAAAGTACAGAGGAAAGCTAAATTCTCGTCTGTCGTTCCTACTTTCTGGCAAGTGGATGTTGGAACCAACTTATCAAAGGAAGAGAGTGACAGCTTGGTACAATTTGCAACACCACTATGATGCATGAACAACACAAATGTTGCTCTTACACAAGGAGGCTCCAGTAGCAAGAAGCATAAGTGGAGACATGGTATTTCCAAAGAAGCGCAAAAGAGATTGGAGTTAGCTGCAAGTATGGTTGCAACGTTCCTGGACGAGAAACTAAAAAGAAAACAACACATAGTTTTTTGGGTATTGATAGAGATTTGTTATGATGTACACATTAAGGTAGAGCTTAGTTGCACGTGTCCCAATTTTTAGAAGAGAGAATCTACACTTAATCTTTTTTGGGCATGTAAGCACATGTACTATGTGTATGTGCATATTCTAGGGCTTCAACCAAAAGAGCACATGGTCATTCATCAGCCTGCACTAACTCCCACAGACCTTGAAATTGTATTATGTCAAACCCGCAAGATAAAGCTTGTGGTGTAGTGAACCTAAATCTTGGAGAATGTCATGTAGAGGTATGCAATGAAGGAGATCTCTCTTATGTATTAGATGTGGAGTAGCTTTTCTAAACACATGAGACTTTATTTGAATTCCTTTTTGTAAGAGAAACATGCTTTGTGGTATCTATTTAGACGATTGTACAAGCTCAAAACTAGGGCTTTTGAAAACTTGGACATGTTTTTGGTGTGTATCATTAAAAGAGACTCAAAACCTTTAGCCGAATTGTTGCAAGATGATAGATGTTTTTTGTTGTGTATAATATTAATTTTTTTGTGTTGTTATAAAAGGCTCTCAATCTACAATCAAAATGCTTGCAAAATTGGTTTTGATTGCAAAAGATCAAAATTGAAAGCTCGCAAGTAAAACACACTTCACCTTTAATTGGATGTACCAATTATCTGCCAAGGTGTCTAGGGTGGAGGGAAAGAGTGTGAGTTAAGTGTCCTCTTTTTTGAGACCCCTGTCTCTGCATAAAGAAACTAACCTTCTCACATGATTATGACCATCCTGTATCAACAATCCCTTAAATGTAGGGAACTTGATGTTGAACTTGGTCGAGAGAGCATTCAACTCCTAAACAATAGTGCTAGAGGTGGTAAAAGTAGTGGAGGTGGTAGAAGTGGTGGAACTACCGGATGGAGTTTTTCGTGGAGAAGGTGCAGGTAGAGGTGATTGAACTTCAAAATCACATGAAAGAGGTGGTGATTACATAGAGAACGCTTCTTGGAAAGATGGAGGTGATGGTCGAGGAAGAGGTAGAGATGGTGGCGGATGATGAGGGTAGAGTGTAGGTGTGTCGTTGATTGGGAATCCTTAGAGGATTCTTGAGCTTGTAATTCTTGGAGCGGGTGACAGTCATCCACAATGGAACACCATGAAGAGGTGACTAGCGAGACTCCATAAGGGATCACATCCTATTGAAGGCATGCCCAAATGAGAGTAGCTGCAATTAGAAAAGAGTGGCTTGTGGTAATTAGCGAGGCCATGGTGTTGTCCATTATATAAATGGCTAATCAAATCCTTGCTTAGCTTCTTTATCTACAAGGGCGGCCCTATGTTGTGGTTATAATCGTTGTCCATTTCATCTCCACTCATGTCTGCCCCGAGGCAGTCACTTTTTAGAATGTGTATGCTATCATGTGAGTTAATTGGAGAGGATTATTAAAAGATCAAAATGTATCAAAATGTATACATACAGAGGGGGGTGGGGGTTTTTTAAATAGAAACGTAGTGTAAATATAGTATGTATATTGAGGTATTATTAATAACCTCTTGAACGCATGTGATATAGGAAGCTTTTGATAAGTGATCGCCCCGGGATGTCTACATCACCATTGTACGGCGACGTGTGCTGCTTGCAAAAAGTACGACAATGATTCAGGGTGTCAAGTCACCATGTAGCTCTGAACACCATGGAGGGCCCTGGCCTAGGTTTCCTACATCAAGTCCTATCTGCAGCACCATCGCACCACAACGTGTGCTCCCTGAAGCAAGTACCACAGCAATTTAGGATGTCAAGTCACCTTGTAGCTCTGAATGCCGCCAAGGGCGTTGGCGTGCGTTTCCATACGCCAAGTCCTGTCTTCAGCACCATTGCATGGCAGAGTGCACTTCCTATGGCAAGTACCACAATGATTTAGGAAAGTCACCCTGTAGCTCCTCTGAACGCCACCAAGGGTGCTGGCTTGTGTTTACTACACTAAGTCCTATCTTTAGCACCATGCATGATGGATGCACTCCCTATAGCAAGTACCACAATGATTTAGGCAAGTCATGGACCCTGTAGCTATGAACGCCACGGAGGGTGCTGGCTTGCATTTCCTACATCAAGGTTATAATCTACCCATGCAACAACGAGGATGGTACCGCAACAACTAGCACTCATGCACTTAAAGCTACCTTCAAGGCCACTCCTTGCATCACGTTCAGTGCAAGCTCTCTCTCTCTCTCTCTCTCTCTCTCTCTCTCTCTCTCTCTCTCTCTCTCTCTCTCTCTCTCTCTCTCTCTCTCTCTCTCTCTCTCTCTCTCTCTCTCTCCAAATTTGCACAAACTTTGCATCCAAAAACCCTTCTCTCATATGAAATAGCTCGAAAGCCCATATTAGCTTCTGTCATGGCTCTGCAGAGGGAGTGAGTGCACCCTCAAGGTGTGAATCTCTTCCTCAGCAATGATCATACGCCAGCGAGCACACTACCCTCTCATTAAAAAAAAATACCTTACTAATCTGTGGAAATTTCCAAAATGCCCCTCAAATTTCAAAAAAAATCAATATACCCCTCATATTTGACCAAAAGTACCGTTTAATTTCTCAAAAATTCCTAAAATACCCCTCATTAACCCTGTAAACATATCTAAAGAAAATTGTTTTTGCAACTCTTCATAGGAAGATTGGTTCTCCCTCAATTGAAGATGATAGAACTAGGACTTAAATTGTATTGTGGCTCTTAAAATGAAATTGTTCATCATGTTTAGACAGAGATACCTCTATTTGTGAATGCATTCGTGAATAGTTTTGTCTAGAGAACTTAAAAATAATCCCCCCTTGTCATGAATATTATAATGTGAAAAAACCAGGGCAAAGGGTATATTGGGAACTTTTGAAATTTGAGGGGTACTTTGGGAATTTCCACAAATTAGAGGGACATTTCAGTAGTTTTTCCTTCTTGAAATAATTTGAGCCATGAAACTCCTTATGGTCGTAGAATTGGGGAGTTTGAGAGGTACTATATAGATGATTAGATGATGGTCATCCAACTGTTTCTTGAAATCCATGGATGATTCTTCCTAATGGAGAAAAGCATGCAAATTGAATAGTAGCATCTAATTCATTGAGCCACGCATGAAGTCCCTCTCATGGGCCTTAGCTCAGATAACAATTTGTTCATCTCACATTGTGATCACAATCTGGCTACCATTCTTTAAGAGGCAAGATTCAATGCGGCACAAACTCTGCTTTGTGCTATTTCTCGCAGTAATGACCGCACGCCAATGTGCAGATGAGTCCTCTGTAAATGAAGCATTGGATGCCTTACAAAAAACAAAGCCCTCTACTCTCAAAGTACTCTTTCTCTTTCATAGAGACCAAGTGCTCGACAAAACTAATGAAATAAAATTTCATATTTGACTTATTTGACTGAATCAAATTTGTGCTAAAGACGGATCGGGCAATATAATATATTTTTATATTTTTACCTAATTTTGCTTCTTCAAAATTAAGAATCTCACATATATAATTTGGTTTAATTTTTTATCTATTTTTGCATCTTCAAAAGTTAAGATCAATAAAGAATTTAACCATTGTACTCATGATTAGTAATCATGGTTATTATTAACAATACCATGCATAGTAATAATGGTCGTTGCAGTGTGCCATTTCACATTTATACAGCTAGGTCAAGAAGGAGGGTCAAGATTCTTGATTGTCTTGCTTTGTCAGCTAGAAATTACACTTTGGCTTCAGATGATTTAGAGCTCCATTAACCCATGTTGAGTGAGCCTGCAATTGGCAATGACTAGCCACATAACCATTTATAGACCACAACATGACTGCAAACTTGTCAATATGAAGCTGCTAGGGAAAATATGGGAATGGCCATGCTTTAGATTGCTAAGTACAATGCCTATCTTAAAGGTGCAAAGAAGAGCAATGTCCGTGCTTTAGATTGCTAAGTACAATGCCTATCTTAAAGGTGCAAAGAAGAACAATGGCCCCTGTATGCAAGACCTTGCCCAAAGATTATCAAGCCTCGACTGATGTTAGAGGCTTGGTTGATCTCACTCATTCCTCAATGGCAAAAAAGGGTTTGCAAAGTCCTGAGATGAATATGTCGAATATAAGGGACAAAAATGTGAAGCAGAAGAGGCCAATCTTTGTGGATGCAGGTGTGGTATTAGAGGAGAATAGCCATGGATTGAGTTTGTTACGGTCATCAAACCCATTTGCGAAGAGGGTATGCATCTGGACATTGGGATATAGAATATTGGCATGAGGTTAAGGTTGCAAAGACAGTATGGGAGATTAGAAGAACTATACCACGATGTAAGATGACATTGGGATTCTACAAAATTAAACCGACATGTTTGAATGATTCATTAATGATGGCTCACATGATATTAAGCATGGGATTGCTGCACCTAGACCTATACATGTTCAAGACATTTTGAGATGCAACATGCTTACTTTGCTACATTATCCTATACAAAGTAGCTATTGCGGGGTCTTGATCTAGTCTTTTTCATTGAATGTGCTCGCTCGTGGATTGGGATTCCTCATACTCCTCCCTTGATAACTAGATTTTGGAATGCATGTTCCAAGGCACCTATGTCAACCTAAAACCCTTTGCTAACTACTGTAAAGTGTTGCACCTCATTCTTACTGTTGAATACTACAATTGCCCTATCCCACAACCCTTTAGTCATTGTTCACTTGCCCATGAATATAGAGCACTACCGAATGCAAACAAGAAGCCTTCAACTTCTAGAGAGAATAGTCGAGGTTAAAGTCAATTTGCATCATAGTACCTTTGCCTTGTATGAAAGCATTCACATTGTGTAGAAGCTCTTCTATTAGTGTGCGCTCACCAAACGGGGCTAGCTTGAAATCTTTTTCATGCAACCTTGCATAGGAGCAATGATTGGTGTCATAATTTCTACCCATCTCTGACAAAAAAAGAAGTAGAAAAGCATATTAACTATGCTGCCGGTCTTTTGTGGTTCTTGTTCTATGGATTCTTGGATGGGTTGTTGGATCCCTACAAAAGTCAAAGTGATTGTAACCTCTCAAGTCCCATGGAAAAGTTTTATTTGCATAAGCTAGACTGTACATTAGGAAGATGACGAGGTCTAGGAGGGTCTCTTTTATTTTCCATGAGATTATGGATGTGATTAACATTTTGACGATAGGTGCATGCCATCTATGCAAGAATGGTGGGTGTGCAAGAGAGGTGTAAGAATGGTGAAAGGATGCAATTTTCTCCCAAAAAAGAGGGGGAGGGGAGGGACAACTTTATGATTTTTGGCCTTCCATAACTCCTACATATGATCTCCAATTTGAGCAGAGATTATAGATCTATAATCTACACACCGAGCTCTTTCCATAGATATGTTACTTGATATAGTTTTGCTTTCTAGATTTTAAATTTCATTTTGGGGGGAAATTTTGAATTCAAATAAACTAGCGGTTTTGCCTGTTTGAATTCAAAATCTCTCGTTTGATTGCTTTCTTAATACTAGAGCTTTGAATTCCTTAAACTACCAAATAAAGAGGCCCCATTCTCTTCCTAATTTCTTTCTTATTTTTCTTGATACAATATCACCCCACATAATGTGGGAACTGAAAAAGAACCTTCAAGCATCTCAAAAACTATGTGTCTAAGGGAGTGGTCACCCTATGCATAGTTATTAGTTACTTTTTTCAATAATTCTTATTTTTCTTAATACACTACCATCCCACGTAATGTGGGAATTGAAAAAAAAAACTTCAAGCATCTAAAAAAATATGTATCTAAGGGAGTGGTCACCCTATGCATAGTTATTGGTTACGTTTTGCAATAATTGTCCCTCATGAATGGCCACACATGCATCAACTAGATTATATAAGAAAGTGGAAAAGTGATCATCTCTATTGGAAAGCACACGAACTCTAAAAAGTGGAATCAAGCAATCAAACCTATCATAAATTTGGTACCTTTCAATCATCACAATGTAACTATCTAAGTAGCTCTCATATCTCAATGGTAGTGTAGCCCCAATGTGTTATGACCCTTCAAGGCACCTAACGTGCTTGAGAATTATTGTACATTCTTTTTGGGGTTAATATAAATCATCCACTCACAGTTGTGAGTATGTCCAAAAAACAAGACAAGCTTGACAAAAGAAACCTTGATTAAAAGGTGGGTGCATCTCCCATGTTTGGACATGTGCATACCTCTCTTTAATAGCTACCTCCCAAAGTTCCACTTATTGCTTTTTTCCATCATTTCTCTCTAGTTAATTGAACATTTTTTTGAAATTCTAATTTTAGTCTTCTTTTTCTTTGTTCGCTATTAATGTTGTGGTAACACAAAGATAAGTTGTTAATAAGATCTTCTTGATGCACCTATGCCAAAATCAGCATAGTTTCTTTTTTTCATCATTTTTCTCTAGTTATTTGAACATTTTTGTGAAATTCCAATTTTAGTCTTCCTTTTCTTTTTTTGGCTACTAATGTTGTGGTCACACAAAGGTAAGTTGTTAATAAGGTCTTCTTGATGCACCTATGCCAAAATTGGCATAGTTAAAAAGGCCTTGCATAGTTTCATTTGGAGCTGGCCGTTGAGTGGTCATTTTCTAAGATATACGAACTCCTCACCTTCCAAACTTGTTTGAAGTAGCAAAAGTGTATAGTTTGTGTGAAAATCGGAATGGTTTGATTATTCCAATTCTTTCCTCCCAAGAGAATCTTGTTACAACAAGATCCTCCAAGTCTTTGCTATCCATTTAGATATTTTACCCGCTAGGCCTCCTATAGCTGATCATTTTGGAGCAAGCGAGGGGATCCTCGCTAGCTACTCTACACCATGAGCATCTAACAAAGCCTATCCCTCTAGATAACATCTCAATTGTGGTAGAAATAGCCACCATGCAGCACCTTCTATAAGAAGATCTTCATAGTTGGGGGCCATTGAAGGTCCCATATGTTGTCGGCTATTGATGCGCATCCATATTCTAGCCATTTCTTCTGCCATTGCTTATTGAGTGGGTAGAACCGTTCTGTTTTGACAATATGTTTGTAGTAGATTTCCGTTTTTTGTAATTTGGTGAAGTTTTTCTTCTTAGGCTATTGCTTAGCTTTCCAATCAAATTCAGCCTCATAGATTGGTATGAGCACATTGCTAAGACCTTTGAAGGCTCTCTTGAGCCATTTAGTTTCATTGAAATTACATTTGATCGCCAATTGATCTACTTATTTTCATCTCATGTTGTCTCCATCCCATAATTGCATCAAGTGTATGAGTCCTTGGTTCTTGATTTTTCTTATAGCTTCTCTCGAAAACAACAAAAATTAAATGGTATTCCTAATGGTTTCAAAAAAAATTAAAAGGTATTCCTAGTTCAAAGTTTCCCTCAACAACAACAAAAAGGATTCACTAGTCTATAGTACATAACAACAAGCAACGATAAGGCACGTAGATTTGCAAGAGTATCAATTGAGAAGGGAGAATACAACAACGCACAAGAGAGAGAGAGAGAGAGAGAGAGAGAGAGAGAGAGGAAGGACACTTTGAAGAGAAGAAAATGCTAAAGGGAAAACAAAGGATAAGAAAAACACAAATATACCAATGCGAAGTTCACTACATCTTTATATGGACACAATAAGTCTTGAGAGGAAGGACACTTTGAAGAGAAAAAAATGCTAAAGGGAAAATAAAGGATAAGAAAAACACGAATATACCAATGCAAAGTTCACTAACTCTTTATATGGACACAACAAGTCTTTTGACTTTCCACTTTCATATGTCTTTTGACTTTTCGTCTTCTTCTATCTTTTGACTTTTTTCCTTCATCTGTCTTTCATTTCCTAAACTCGCCCTTCACTTAGGCACTTAAAATGTTTTGAAAGAATTTTTATTTTTCTAAGATTGGGGGAGACCTAATAGCTTCTCTCCAAAACAAGCTCAACAAAGAACTTTCCACCTTTAAGAGCCAAGGGGACCAATGCGTTATCAAGTTTTTGCAAAATTTGGTTGTCTCTCCCTATTCTAGTACTTATGATGCTTTGGTGCATTTCTATATCAATTCGCACGTGTTTTTGTCTAGTTTCAAGTTTACCCATCGAGGTGCCATTACCTTGCCATGAACCCTACCTCCATTCACGAGTCCCCCTCCTAGGAGGTTAGCTCCACCTTGTCAATCATCTCCCATGTAATGATGGTACATGCCTAGTCTTTCTTAGCAATTACAACCATATATTTAACATACTATGGTTTACAATGCACTACAAGGTCAAGGATCCCAATATCGTCGTGCTCCTTGGGTCTAGCAATGCACTCCAATTTAGCCCACTTCTAGGGTACCATATCTTGGGTGTTATTTTTCCATAGGAATATTTTGACAGGTTTTATGAACTCCTTCCAATATGTCAAGCTTGTTTTTACGAGCCAAAACCAGTGATCATTTGTTTCCTTTCTTGCCATGCTCATACTGATGAGCTAAAAATTTTTAACTCATGAAAAAATGTATGATGTATCCCTTGAGGAGTCATAATTATAGTTAAACATCATTGATTAACCTAGTCAACCAACAATAGCAATAACAAGGATTCTACCTATCACTATAACATTGGGAGGCAAATGTCCACGACTTATCTTTCCTACATCCAAAATAAACTTCCATACAAGGTGTCCAAAAACCTTCACAAAATTGTACTTCTCATCTTGGATCACAACTTGCCCTAGGAGACTCACTATGTGGTTCCATATGGTATCACGTGAGTGTAAGGAAGAGGGGTTTTCAATAGGGGTAGTAGTAGCGTGTAAAATAGGGGTAATCTCCACTTATTTTCTATATCTATTCTAGGTGGGTGGGGGGGGGGGGGGGGGGGGGGGGGCGGGGGGGGGGGGGATTGTGGCACCCCACACATCAAAAAATTGCCTTTGGGCCCTTTCTGATCTCAAAGATACATCATTAGAGAGTTAACTTTTAGGGTTCATCTCTATTTGCAACATGTTCTTCTCTAGACTAAGAGAGAAAGGATATCCCTCCCCTCTCTTCATGGCATGCTTTCTCTGCATTTCTTATAATTCTAGATCATTGCTCCTTTAAAAATAAATCTCTCTCTCTCTCCCCCCCCCCCCCCCCCCCCCCCCCCCCCCCCCCCCCCCCCCCCCCCCCCCGAGTCAAAGTACCCTTTTCACCCTCACCGACACCGCCTCAACTTAGCCCATTTCATCAATAAAAACCTCTTTCAAATTTCTATCCATTAATCTATAACTTTCACACCTTCCCAAACCAGTCATTTGCTGGTTGAAAGTCATAAAGACAGCACCAACCCCTCCTAGATTTAAACCAGTAATTCCTCTCTTAAAGACAGCACCAACCCCTCCTAGATTGTGCAAAATTACCCCTCCCAAAAGAGTCTCTATTTTTCTTAAATTTTTTGTAGGGAATGGAAACTCATTCACTATTTAAACCGTATCCCTTCACTCATTCCGCATATTGCCTATATCCCCAAACCCCTTTATGCTTCCCTCTTGTTGTTGTCATTTATCACACCTATATCTCATCCTCTAGCATCCTGTTGTGCATCTTGTGTGCAAACACCACACTCCTGCCCACCGGTTGTGGGAATTCCCTTAAGCCATAAACTTGGCCAATAGCACTAAAAGAGGTTTCCAAGGTTGTCTCCTTATGAAACCATGCAAATGGCTATGGTACCAAGGTGCATGATTTTAGTGCCATAGCTCTTGTCTTTCATGCATATCACCTCCAAATGTCCCTCCTTGTATGAGTTGTTTCCTACAGTTCCCCCCGACCACACATGCATATGCGAAGGTTCTCATCCATAGAAACTGAGCGTGCTCTGTACCACTAAAAGGAGAAGGGGAACTCTACATGCCTATTCTATACCCAACCACTCCCTTTTATAGACTACATGCTATCTTTAGGAAACTTCTATTCTTAGCATGTCTAGATGACTATTCCCCCCTTTGGTCCTACCTTTGTGTTGACATTTCCCACGTCAAGGCAATTGCTTTACCATTTAGCATTGGTGTGCTCTTGTGATTTGGTATAGGAAAGTCACACCATAAATTGGATGTTGTGGCCTCTTGGTGAAAAAGTTCTTAGTGTATTCACATATGAGCACATTTAGTTCACTCATGAACACATAGCTCACAATGTCTAGTGAGTCCACATTTAGTTCACATGGGCATCACATACACTCACAAAATCTACAATGCACATGAATACTCAATTCACCCATGAAACACTTTTCATAATGTCTATTGAGTTCACATTCACTTGACATGCAACTCACAATAGCCGCAATACTAGCCACGACATGCACATTTTATTCCTAGCTCACAAACCCAATTTGACCATAGAGAATTGAGATTATCCCTTGATGGTGCCTTGATCCCTTGTGGGTGGGATTGTGTTATCTATGGGACCCCTTCTCGTTTCCCAAACATGGACATGAACCATGTGTGAGTGTCGAAGTTCATAAACCATTATCGCCAATGCAACCCGTTTAAACTCTCGTCTCTCACAGCACAAGCTTGCTATCTATGGCGTCTGTCGAAGCCCCTTAAGCCAAGAAGACCTCTGCTTATTTATCTTTTTGTAAGGAACACACAGAGCTAACCAAATATTTCTTGAAAGATGCTGGGAAATCTTTCTTGGTCCCTACCCTCACCAAAGCCCTGATCGAGCTATGGTGATCTCTTACTAATGAAGAGAAGTAGAGATATAAGGACCCCTCTTCTCCCTGCATCTTAGGTGTTGTTCCCCCTCTACCCTCTGGTAGTGGCGGGCTTGAGGCTCAAAACCATGCTCGCATGAAGAAATCCCATGTGTGTAACACCAAGATTCTCTTTGAGGTGGAGGTGATTTAGCCTGCGAATGCTGAGGTTGAGGAAAAATGCATGGCAACACATGAAGTTGAAGATAAGAAAGATGAAGGTGATGGATTGGAAGAGAGTGGGGTACTATCCTTCCATCTTGCCAGAGTGAAAAGAATCGTCATGGCTGCAGTCGAAGCAAGCAGTCTAATAGCGCATGCTTCATGGCTATTCCTTTAGCATCTAGTGATGCCTTCCCGTGCCTCTATGCTTAAGAAAATGAGTATGTGAACTCAAAGGGGCATTCTAATAAGAAGTTGAAGCCAACAAACAAACCATTTCTTGCTCCACCAGGCCAGAACAAGAAAGATAGAAGATTTCTTCTCGGCTTCAAACCAAAACAAGGTTAGCAATTTAAATCTATAATGAATTCCTCTTTGTGTAGCATGTATGGATAATTTCTATCAGTTGCCTTAAATCTTTTGTTTTATAAGAATACAACAAAAACTTTAGAGGTGGAATTGTAACTTGTTTAGCATTGGACATTGCTTTACTATAGTTTTATCTGTTGTATTAAGGGAATGTGCTCACTTCTTTGCCCATTATTCACTCCATACTTGCAGGCACTTCAACCTTTTTTAATTCATGGACTAGTCAAGTGATCTATATCAATGCATTGATTTGTTTCGTGTCCTGCTTGATATCATAATTACAAGGAAATTTTGGGGCCTATCGAATAAAAAAATATGTTTCCAAAATCCCCCATTTCGCATTTTTTTTTATTTGCCATTTCTTGGGGAGCTTCAAATATTTTGTGTACAATATACCTATATGAAGCCTTTTTGAAGCCGTTCGAAGTATGATGAAATGACATTGATCATTGGATTATATAAACATTTCTAAAAAAATTATGGGGCTAAGTAATTTTTTGTTAAATTTAAGTTATTAATAATAATAATATTTCATGAAGATGGCACTAATTAATGGCAATTTTCTTCTTGCAACATTCCCTTGATCAAGTGTTAAATGTGACATGTATATAGTGAGCTTTTATTTTGAAATACATTTTATCAATATTGGGAATGTTTAAATCTAATCCCTAATAATAATACATGTTATACTACAATAATAGGGTGACTAAGAGGTCCCTAACCCATAGACACTACCATTGTGGTGGATCCTTGATAGGTCTCTAGGCCTAATAAAAGTTAGAGTCTCTAAGTAGGGAAAATCCAGGGCATAGGTCTTTTCCATTGGAAATGGCTTGGGACTATAGTCCTAGAGAAATACCTAGCCATGTCTCCTCTTCCACTAAAGAAGTTGACTAGATGTTAGTGCACGGGGATGGATAGTTATCCAACCAATCGGGTCCACCCGTCCATGATCAACAACTTTAGTTGATCCAGTTGATCCACACTTACCACCCTACACTCACACATGCTTATTTTTTTTTCTAATTACTACCACATTCTTTTGATGCTTAAAATAATGGTTTCTTTTAAATTTGAGTAACAATGATTCCGTAAAACAAAGTATTGAAAACATCATTGAAACACATTCTTTATCAAAATGACATTTTTAAATTTAATACAAGGTACTATCAACCAAAAATTTACCATAATAACCATGACTAGTACTCTTCTTGTCTCAAGATGACCTAAGGGTGAAAAACGCACCCATTCCTTATTCATAATCCAGGGTGGAAAATCATATCACCCAAAAACTTGGGGCATCCATATGTGTGCGCATTTCCGCACGTGTCAAAGGCTTGAAACTTGCTTGTGCACTGTGTGCGAGCCTCGAAAGACTGCAAGCACACAACTAGAGAGTCCTAGCAAGCTCAAAGAAACAATAGTGTGTCACCCATCGCTCAATGCTTCCATCGTCGTGAAGGATCCTGTGCTCCAAAGAAGAGGGAGCCCCTGCCTCACCGTGCTCAACCGTCTCACTGCCGCCAATGCTGCCACAATGCTCTCTCTCTCTCTCTCTCTCTCTCTCTCTCTCTCTCTCTCCTCTCTCTCTCTCTCTCTCTCTCTCTCAAGCATACACACACACACACACACACATACAACGAGAGCACACAAAGGAGAAGAAGATACAGATGGAGCAAGACCACTTCTTAGCTTGCACCTCCAAGAATGAGGATTTTTAGGTCAAATGGGCCTTATAAGAGTTTGACCCATTCACACATGGGCGCCCATGGTGGACGATCGTTGCAAAACTACTGTAAAACTAAGATAAGTGGTGCACCTCTCATCGACGATCACCTACACACCTATTGGATCGACAAGCCTCGTCCATGAGTCAATCAAATAAATAATATGTGTCTTTCAAAGGTGATAAAGTGTCCGAGAGGGTTAACATGCCCCCCTTCCTAATGTAGATTCTATTCCCTAAAGCTATTGAGATGAAGCTCGTTTGTCGAGGTGGAAGAGCATCCGAGATTGAATGTCCTTAGTCTTCTTCAATTACTATAAAATCAACCAAAATTGTCACAATAAATGCATTCTCATATTCTATTAAAAAGCATATGCAATTGTAGGTACGCAAATTGATTGGTAACAGAATATTAAAAAATTTGTCAACAAACATTAAACTATAATATAATCAAACATATAAGCAATTGTAAAGGTCAAAAACTAAACAAGTTTTGGGGTGCTAATTTAACAATCAAAAGGCATTAGAGGTCAACTATTGATACCATGGGCAAGCTTCTCAATTTTCTTTAGTCAATTAAGCTGTTTAATCACCGCGAGAGCCAAGTATTTCATGTCTAATGGATGACTAGAGGCTATACCTAGAAGACCTTCTAGTTAAACTAAGATAAAAGGAATTGCTCATGAAATCATTGCTTGGACTTATTCCCTTTGCTTTGACCCCCCAAAGTATTTTCACATTGATTCAATTTTGATGTGTGTGCTTATTTTGTATGTCTTGGGTTTTTTGATTTTCAAGGAAAAGCACCCACACAGGGAACCTCTAGGGCTCTAGTACCATAGGCGATACATGTGAGTAAAGTACCAAATCAAGCTGGGATTTCTCTTCCAGCCAAAGATTTTACATTGTGGCACTTTTGATTTTTTTTGTTTGTTTGTTTTTAGCATTTTAATTTTGTAACTTTGGGGGGTTAGGAAGGTATTTCCCATGGTACTAAGAGAAGATATCTAACACCTAACTTGATCAAACTAGCTTAGTCAGACTGCTTGATTCTTTAACCTAGACAAGGGATTGTGAGAAAAAATTATATAGGATCTAATGTTTAATCTAAGCAAATTGTGCTACCAGTCACATCTAAAGCAGACATACATGGATGCAAAAACAAAGACAAGGGGCAATGCTAATGATCAAGAAACACTGATTCGTGTTGATGATCGCACTTGATTTGAAGAGTGAATGAGAGAAATATTTCATGAAGTTCCAAATCCTAATAACATCAGCACATTCTTGTACACACTAGAAAACACAAGGAATACCTCTAGGAGGCACATCAGTGGGAAGAGGCATCAACCTTTATCAAACAACATAAGGAACCCTAACCTAATCCCCATAGAGAGTCAAGGGAACAAGATACTGTAGAGATGGGGAGGTAACCCTAAGGCTAAACCCCTATCCTTGTCATAGTCAAGAAAAAAAAGTCATCATCCGTGAGACCATACGTGCCATCCGTGTAATCATGTAACTCTTCCTCATCAATAGAGGCACAAATATTCACTAGCAACATCACTAGGAGTCTATAGTCATCTTGGCCAAGAGGGTAAGCTTGTGCAATCGTAGAGATGTCCTCTACTAAGTATGGATCAATCGTGGTCAGGCCTACGTATCAACCATTTCACCTCCTCAAAATTCCTCTGACACGCTAGCATATCTACCAAATCCCATTCACATGCAAGCACCGGGTAGACTATGTGAAACACAAAAACTATGTGAAAAGTAAAGAGGGTACCTCTTAGGAGTGGATGACTCTGTGTTTTTGTGTTTCACCGGGTAGACTATGTGAAACACAAAAACAGTTGTGAAAAGTAAAGAGGGTACCTCTTAGGAGTGGATGACTCTAACGTACTAGCCATATCTATACACACAGATAGATGATGGTTATAGTGAAAATATTATAAGGGTCGTGTCAAAAGGTCGTGTCGTTGTGTATAATGTGTTTTATGATTTTGTGTCACATGTAGAACTTGTAGGTTTCTAGATTTTTGTTTGGTGGCTCTTGCTCTTTTACATTTTTATTTTTGTTTTTGTGAGTATAAGGCACATTCCCTAAGATTAAGAGATTGAGAGGTCAGAGAGGAAGGTTAAGAGGGGAGCAAGTGAATGATGGATGTTAGCAAATACTCCCCCCTTCCTTGGGTAGATCATACCTTTTGGAATGATGTCGTCACCTTTTGAAGCAAATTGTTCCAAGTGTTTATGGATGAATACTTTGACCTATAGTTTTTGACCGCCCTAGGCATTTCATCTAGCTGCAAGGGTGGTAAGGTACTCTCCCATTATTTTGTTTGCAATGTTATTGTAGGTGGTGAACTTACAACGGGAGGTGCAAACTCTTTCTTGTTTGTATGGATATGTACAATGGTAGGTGGAGGTTGTGTCAAAGCTTCTATTTCCGTATATGAACTACATGAAGAGGAAGAAGATTCATTTGTTTTTTCTATGGTTGAGCTGACCGAAACAAGCCTTTCTTGCTTGGGTACCCAAACTAGCTCCGGATCAGGTGTATAGTGTTCTATGATCTTTCCTTTGCCACGATTTTCAATCGGCTTTATCGTCACAGAATTGAACTTATGGATCAGGTGAAAGGTAAGAAAACAATTTACGTTTTGATACCCACATTTGATCATCTCTTTGATAGTAGCATTGGGCTTCCAATAGTCATTTAGGAATCCAACGCAACATTTTCTTACATTTTTGGGAGCGAGTGGGTCATTTCTTACAAGGCTCTTGTTTTTTTAGCATCAGTCATGGTCGCTAAGGAAGCTTTAATGACCCACTTGTATGTTTTCTTAGTTATATTGCGATGGGTCTTGTGTGTCTCATTTTTTGTTTCAACTACAAAAGTTGAATCTTTAGAGAGTTGGGCTATAGGGACATATTGTTCAACCTCTTGGACATGCAATGCGTTGGGTTTTATTTCCTCAAGAGGTAATATCTCGGGGACTATGGCTTGAGTGACAGGGCTAAGAGTTGTTTTTTGCGTTGTGACACTCCTTGTCCCCCAATCACACTATCATCCACGTGCATCCAAGGTTTATATTATCTTCCATAGTTTCAACAGGCATGACCAAAAAGTCTTGAGCTACAACCTCGTTGTTATAAACTGATAGAAATGTGCCAGATTTCTAAAACTGTAGTTTTTTTCTTGTTGACACCCTTGACTTGGATAGTACTCTCAGATAGAGATGGCTTTCACGATTGACACCACACTCCATATAACAACATATTATATTTAGCACCCGTGTCTAATAAGGCATTATATAGCACTTTTGTATAGGCGCTATTTAGCTAAATAGGGTATCATAGAGGTGTGTCAAAGTCCAACCAGTCATCCTCTGCTTCAACGTGGAATATATGTGTAGCTCCAAGGTTTGCCTCTCGCTGGCATCTTATACGTTGTTGTTGCTCCTTAGCCTCAGCTTGAGCTTGTATCTTCTTCAAATTTTTTTGTGCCTTGGTTGCCTTATTTTAATGGATGGATATGATCACAATATTCTTTACTGAAGTCAAAGTTGTACAACTACAAAAAACATTCTAGCACCTCTAACCATCACTAGTATAATGTAGCGATCGATAGTGTAAATGAATGCTTGAGCACATCACAAAACACATTATCTTTAGAGTTAAATACTCCTAAAAAAGGTTATACACATGCACCCTACATTTCCAACAAGATCTTGGGAACACTCTACTTAGGCCATGCCTCAATTGAATTTCACTTGCACCATAAGCCTTGAATCTTGTCCAACCTGTGTAGTGACGACTGTGAGAAACTTAGGTTTAGATCTTTTTGCACAATCTAGCTTATTTGCACTTGATTCTTGCTTAAAAGTGTTGTGTCTATATCAATAAAGTTTGCAAATTCACTCTCCCCAACAAGACTGTTCTTGAAAGATTCAAATCCATGAGCTTCTCTAGGACGATCTCTTTTGTTGCACCTTGATCCAACTACTTTGCAATGGTGAATAGGTCCTGAGAAGCTCAAGCAATGTTGTTTTATCTCACTCCAAATGCTTTTCAGTGGTGAATGGGTTTTGAGTAGCTCATGCAAACAATGCATGACCTACTGTCTGCTCCCTTGCTATACTTTTCCCCTCACCAACAATCTATTCATTAAATCCTAATCAGATTGTGTGCCTTTTAGGAGAGATTATATTTGTTGGAATACAATAATAAATGACTCAAGCATGCAAACCAACACACTATAACACTTGGCCACAATGAGTACATGAGAGTGTTCTATACTCTCATGTATAGAACACTAACTAATCCATACTCATCATCACTAATAATCCCTTTTTTGGAGAAAAAAGGATGACTTCCCTTCCACTATGTTTCATTATAGATTTTTGGTCTCAAGAGGAATGCGAAATTAATTTTTGCACATTGTCCATGTCCAAAGCATCTGCTAAATGGATCTATTCCTTTGAAAGTAATTCAAGTGCAACCAAAGATGTACTTTCAAGGGGGGCAACCCTTATCTTCTACTCTTAATTGCAGAGCTAGATATGCCCTAAAGACTTTGAACCCTTTTTTTTTTTTGCAGATATCTTCAAAGAGCTCAACAAGAAGTCGTAGAACTAATGAGATTCATGATTGTGCAAGTTTACCTCCTCTCCCAAGATTCTTTTAATACGCTCAAGCTTGACTTGTGTGCCTAAAAGAGCAAGTGGATGCAGTGTAAAAGCCTTGTCATTTGGCTCAAAGTATTGCTTTAATGTATCGATTTCAATTTCTTGCACATGATTATGAAATAGAAACACCTTTTTGAGGCCAGGTTGTGGACCATAAATGGTGATATGTCAACTAATCTTATTTCTAGAGCAGGATACCACTTCTTTGTGTTGGGGTAAAGCCCCATGTGGCCGGTTAGGCCAGGCGTCCGCCCACTTCACTTATTCATTATGTACATAATAGAATAAGGGGGCTCACATGTAGAGAGTGAGTTTTAGCCCCTGCAAACACAAGGTCTCCTCTTCTCCATCACTGCACACACTCACACACGCTCTCACTCGCGCACTTCCATTGGTATCAGAGCTCAGGGATTGGGAGCACCATTGGAGCTCAGCGGGGAGGCAAGCGGAGAAGCAGCAAAAACTGCAGCACGTTTTTGCATATCTGTTTTGGCCTACCAAAACGTTTTCATTCAAGCCAATTCTCAAGACTCGTGATTGGTTTTTCATCCTCTTCAACTATACAGAAGAACGTTTTCTCAAAATCTTCACCAATTTTAAGATACGTCACTCAGACTGCCTGCACGTCTAGGGTACACAGGTGCAGATTTTTACAGATCTGTTTTGACCTGTATACACAGCACATTTCAGGTCCATTCCCCCATGGGGTTTACAACTTTGTAGAAGGAATTTTTTGCAAATTCTGAGCGGTTTGGAAGATATGAGTTGACAGGCTGCAAGGTATTCGAAAAGTTGAAGATTATGTATGCATATTGTGGTGATTTTCTACATTTAGAGAGCTCGGATTGAGCTTTTGACATTCTCTTGTTTTGCACATTGATGTTTTGCTCTCAGTGAAGAGAGTGTGGGTTGATATTTTCAGCACATTTATGCACACACATTGAGAATAGCTTGTGGATGTATGCATTCTTGTGGACTCTCACGTTCGAGAGTGGCTTCATCACAGGTTATGTGCATTGACTTATGCGATTGACCAGATTTCAGAAAGTGTGGTGTACGGATTTGTAGAGAGATTTGCAAGCATTTATAGCATGATTGTGAGCTGAATTTTTAGCTAATTTGGATGCTCTTTGATACACATTTGCTACATGCTTGATGCTCGTTTATATTGCCACGTGGATGCACATAATGTGTGCTTTTCGGCGGATGTTATTCTTCGCCTTGCAATGGCATATGTGGACTAATTTTCAGCTATTTTGAGCATCAATTTGTGTCATATTTTGGTTGGTTTGCATCCAAGTTTATGCTAGTATATGCTTCGCTTGTAGAGTGCGGTTGATGCACTTTGTGTTTCGGATTACATGATTGTTTACGGAGTTGAGACTTTGGGGCAGCTCATGAATACTTGAGTGCGGATTTTGCGCATGATTTGCTCATGGTTTTGAACATGTTTATCGTATGTATGGTTATTATGGTTAGATAGCCAAATACTGCCGAAACTCTACCAGATTTTTCTTGCGAGTTTATTTGTTTATGCGCATGGTTTACAATTGTGTTTTGATTGCATTTGGCACTCACTGGTTGCTTTGCCATAGTGTTTTGGCATCGCATTGTGAGAGTGTTTGCTCACCGAATTATGTCATTTGACATACATGTAGTAATCTCTTTAGGAAGGAGATTGTTGATGATAGTTTCATCGATTACCACATAGTGCTCTTGGATTAGAGTGGGTGTTTTGGCATCATTTGAGGGGTTTTTCTCACTTTGTTTTGTTACATTGATCGCCATATTTGCCGATACTTCTCTTAGACAGCTTATGTTGTATTTTGACAGTACTTGATGTATGACTTAGCCAAGCTTTTACTATTGTCAATTGATCGACTTGTGCTTGGTCTTGTCACAGGTTATCGCCATGGATTTGGCATGTACATCATTTTCAGGGTTTGTGCTTTTACATACAAAGTTTGATGGTTCAAACTTTGAGCATTGGAAAGCAGGTATGCATGATGCATTGACTCCGTTGGGCCAAGTGTTGCCACTACAGGGAATGGATGCTAGGCCAGAGTCTATGACTGATGATGAGTGGGAGGACTTGGATGAGCTTTCACGTTCAACGATCATGTACACCTTGGTGAGTCTGTCTATCACATTGGTTTGGATGCATATACAACTAGAGAGTTATGGAAAAGATTATGCAATTCTTTTGGCACAAATGAGTCTAGAGAGATGCCTACAGTCAAAGGATGATCGTGCAGACATATAGATGTTGTGTGTTGGCATTGTGGTCATACAGGGCATGTACGTAGGCATTGTTTTCGGCGGATGAGACAGCGGAGAAGACATCACAAGAGGGATGCTATCACTTTGGATGATGTGGGAGAAGATGTAGCGTATGTGGATACGCATGACAGAGATGTCAACTTTGCTTCCATGTTTACTCTTGAATTTCTTATGTCGGTTTTTGACGACACATTACCTTTGCATTGGATACTAGATGTGAGTGCTAGGTTTCACGTCACACCAAGTCGTGAGTGGTTTAGCACATATGCTAGTGGTATGCTTGGATGTGTGTGTCTAGCTGATGGTTCAATGCAGGACATAGTTGGTGCAAGAGATGTTAGGCTATCGTTGCCGAGTGGTGCATCTTATGTGTTGTGAGATGTACGCCAGGTGCCAGGTTTGACACAGAGCTTGATCTTTGCGAGTCACTTACGAGACAGCGGATGCCAGGTAGTGTTGGATGAGCACAGTTGCAGATTGCATCTGCGAGTCACTTACGAGACAGTGGATGCCAGGTAGTGTTGGATGAGCACAGTTACAGATTGCATCGTGGACAACTAGTTATAGCTAGAGGTGCTAGTGTTGGCACGATTCATGCGATGCGAGTATGTCATGTGTGACACATCATAGTTTTTGCAAGTACGTAGTCATGCAAAGAGACGAGGCATGTCTGCTTTGAGGATAGGTTGCATGATGCTCCATTTTGTGAGCATGTTGAGCCAGTTGTGCAGACAGTTGTGCAGCAGGGCATGTCATTTATGGATATGATGATGGATATGGATGGCTTGAGTGCTGAGGATTCAGCCGTGATTCAGTCATTCATTGATATGCTTAGGCCAGAGACTGATGTATGTGAGTTAGAGCTAGGCATTGCTCTTACTACACAGGGTTCAGGACAGATAGATGCTCTTGGTGCACATGTGACATGCAATGGACATGAGGATCGATTCCAAGGATCTGAGTTCGGGTGTCAGGGTGATTTCCATGAGTGGAGTTCTGAGCCAGATTTGACTGAGATGGTCAAATTGGCAGATATTGCTAGGATTGCATCAGCATTCGGGAGTCTCATGTACGAGATACTCATCTCAAGACCCGAGATTGCATTTGCGGTAGGTGCATTTGCAGTGGGAGCAGTTAGTCATGTAGTCACTGACATTGGCCTTGAGCATAGGGGTACTTTGCAGCGTATGGTGAGATACCTGCAGGATGTGTGCGGCTTTGGTGAGGAGTATGGTGTCGAAGATCGCTCTATACTTCCTCTACAATTAGAGATGGATGCACACAGATTCAATGAGCCAGTGGGCGTTGGCTGAGGTCATACTTGTGATGGCCTTGTACAGGTTTTGTACGGTTTTCTTTTCTCTCTCACGGCCACATTGGCCTTTACGTGGGAGGTTGTTGGGGTAAAGCCCCATGTGGCCGGTTAGGCCAGGCGCCCGCCCACTACACTTATTCATTATGTACATAATAGAATAAGGGGGATCACATGTAGAGAGTGAGTTTCAGCCCCTGCAAACACAAGGTCTCCTCTCTTCTCCATCGTTGCACACACACTCATACACTCTCGCTCGCACAGTTCACTTTGTTGGTTAAGAATTCATTACTTTCTTTTTAATGGAGTGAGCAAGAGAGATTTTATTATTTTTGAACTTTGTGGTGATATATTTGTTTATAATCTACAAAAAGTTCAAAATATTTAAAATTGAACGAACTCTTTAGTCAATGAATAGTCCATCTAGAATAAAATGTAGATTTTAAAAAAGATACTAGCCCTTATCTTGACAGTATGAATGATTAAGGTTGGAGATTGAAATTTGATAATATTAAAAATCCTTCCCAAGAAAAAGTTGACGACTCTACTTTGGCACACTGTTTTTGTGTTTAAAATTTAAGTTTATTTCATTACAAGAGGTTATGTGCACTTGTGACGCTTTAGCGGACGAAAATACATTGGGTTTTTAAAATCCCCGGCATCGCTAAGATAGTCGCTAAAAGTGCTGCTACGGGAACATCGCTATGAGCGTTGCTATATGCGATGCTATAATTGTCGCTATATAGCGACGCTTATAGCGATGATTATAGAGATGATTGCAGTCCTTCTGTAGCGGCACTTATAGCAACATTGCAGAACCTTATATAGAGATGCTTGTAGCGACACTCGAGAGTAAATTTTTTGGGGTCGCAGGCATTCAATGGCCTGCCACCATCAACCATATTGAATGTTTCCAAAATAGAGTAAACCTAAATGAATCCAAGATAAGCCCAGATTCACCTTTGAAATAAAGTGTAAGGTATAGGCCCAAACTAGTCACCCACAAGACAATATAACCATTATCTCCATCATGCACACTATTGTTTGCAAAATAAAGATACAAAACTGATAAAAGTAATTAGACA
The DNA here is from genome assembly GCF_014529385.1 of Adiantum capillus-veneris. Lineage (NCBI taxonomy): Eukaryota > Viridiplantae > Streptophyta > Polypodiopsida > Polypodiales > Pteridaceae > Adiantum > Adiantum capillus-veneris. The sequence continues at coordinate 77,566,315 of NC_140940.1, forward strand.
AATGTGAATTGACAAAAGTAAATCAATGGCAATTATACACATCATAGGCAAAATCACTTGACTTTAATGATTTGCAAATGTAATAGTTACGACACAATTGCCATTATGTGGAAAATACATAGTTTTTCAGTAGTTACAAAAATACGTATACACGTCATCTCATTATACATGCTATGAAAAAATATAACTAATGCTATCTGGCTATGGCTAGACTGACATCGTCTAATCAGACGTCTCATCACGTCTAAGCGGCGTATCTATCGGATTCTGCAAAAAAAAACAATAAGACTTTCTGTAAGTATAAACATATAATTACAAAACAATCTATTTTCTTAGCTTATCATTAAAATACAAAAAATGTAAAAGAGTAAAATGAAATGCTAACCATGCCACGATGAGAAGTGAGAATGTTCATCAAGGCATTTAAGCCCTTTCTGCTTGCGTACTTGCGCTTGTACGATGTGGGGTCACGTCCATTGACCACTGTTCAAAACATACAAAGAATATGTTATGTTAGAATTTAAAAGTACAATTAGACGTACCTACCAAACATAAAGAGAAATGAAAAAACACTTACAAAATTGGCCTCAAATGATGCCCACCCACCGCTCCCCAAGTGGTGCGAGCTCCCTACCTCTACTCGCGCTTTGGCTGCCTCCTTTTGTTGCTTCCACTCGTCAGTATTCTCGTGTGCTGCTCGCTTCGCATTCTTCCAATCTTCTTTGGCCAACCAATCTGGTGTTCCACCCATGCTTAATTTCTTTTTGTACTTCAAAACGCTTGTGCTTGTAGTATTCACGCATTTGAACCTTCATAAGGTCTTCATTGAAGCGCTCATCCCCACTGGACACAAGAAACTCGTCATGCAGCACACTGATGACTCTGTCTTTGATTCATTTGGCACTGCACTCCAGGTGTTTAGTATGTAGTGTCGAAACACCTGAGAGTAAAGATGGCACATGCGCGAGATCACCTTCTTGCCTTCATCATCCAAGATGATGCCATCGCTGATGTCGACTGAGTACGGCAAGCCCTCTCGCCTGTGACGCATGAACCTAGGTGTCTCGACAAGGGGTCCGAGTGGTGTCTCTAGCACTGTCTCGTTGGGGGTACGAACATTAGGTGTCTTCATTTGAGTATGGTCCACGAAGCATGAAGTGTCGACTGGGGTGACTCCCGGAGAAGTAGCTAGTGGTGTGTAGCCAGGAACGGCCGATAGACGCGCAAAACCTGGCATAGATGGGGATGCCATGTCTAGTGTGGGGGCGAGCAAAGAAGGGGGAGGTAAAGAGTCTTTTCGAGCATGAGGCAGTGTCGAGGCATCAGCAGCGACATCCCCATATCAACCACCACCGTCACCACTAGAGTGTCGGTGCCTAGAAGAGTGTGAAGATCGTCTCATCGACACCGAATCTTGGGAGCATGCTGAATGCTCCAAAATAGAGGGACACACTGAAGGAGTGGAATGACATGATGGTGCTCCAGAGCGATGAAGCTCCTCGTACCACCTCCTCTGCTGGGGTGACAAAGAAGAAAGAAATTCATCATCATCCATACCTGCATTAAACACACGAACATTTAATCTTAATATTGAATGGAGAAAAAAATATGGACAAGTTATAATCTATACTATAGATAATAGGGGGATGGATTCCTTTGTGTGTGTGTGTGTGTGTGTGTGTGTGTGTGTATATATATATATATATATATATATATATATATATATATATATATATATATATATATAGAGAGAGAGAGAGAGAGAGAGAGAGAGAGATAGAGAGAGAGAGAGGACTCATAAAGAGGGAGGGATTCTTGTGTAGAGAGATTCTTGTGGAGAGAGAGAGAGAGAGAGAGAGAGAGAGGACTCATAAAGGGGGAGGGATTCCTGCGACAAGGAGTTCAAGTTGGCTTCAAATTAAACCTTAGCGAGTAGCGATGCACGCTTCCTGCTTCTTCGTTAGAAGAACAAGATCTGCATGCCCTTTGAGGACTTCTTCGGCTTGGAGTGGAAGCAATGACGATTAAACACAATTTAAATTTCTCAAGTATAGCATATAGACAAGAATGTACAAAAATCCACGTGAATACAATATATATTATAAAACGAAGCAAAATTCTTCAAATACAATGTTTATGGCTTTAAGAGGTCTCTCTGTCATCCTCGCATAGCTCGGCATAACTCCCTATGTCTATATAGAGCTTTTCGTTTAGGCAGATGTCCTCTGTTTCATTTTGTAGATCCTCTGCATGCACCCCATAAAGAGTAGTAGCTTGATGCTCGTCTGGCATCACCTCAATGGATTCTGACTGAGCATCCTCTTGGATCTCCTCCATTGATGCCATTGTGATTGGCACATGGTAGCCCTCATACGTATGTGCACTACGAGGGGCTATCTCTATGACGTATCACCAGTTGGATGCAAACTTTGTAGGATGAAGTATCACCTGCTAGAGCCACATAACTTACATAAGTGCTTATAGGCACATGACTTCTAAAATTGGATGTTAAATATTTATAGACTTACTTGTTCACAATGCTCGGGTAGTACAAAAGTGTCTCTTAGGTCGGTCCATTTTTTAGTTGAATCCACCTCAAGGAAACCACTCTCCTCTGCGCACAGTAGTGCTGCAACCCTCCATGTTTATCTTGAACCATTGCACGTCGAACAAGTCAACAAACAATCCTCTGTAATCAATCCTCAAAATCTCTTGTAGCGTGCCGAAGTCAGTGAGTTCTGCCACCACTGGATCTGCATTAGAGGACCATCAGCAACTAGACTGTTCAAAATTTTCCATGATTCCACAATCTTGTGTAAAACGCTATTTGTCGATCCATTCCACCCTACAATGTCAACCTTTACACCATGCTTTTGTGTATGACTTATACTACAACCAACAAATAATATGAGTGTGTTCAAACATCTAGAAAGTCACTAGTCGTACATTGCAAACTTACCTTGGTCGTGCAACCCCAAGGGTACTCCCACTCCTCCTCTGGATAATGCATCGGTGGTCGTCTTCTCCGTCTCCACTCGATTCGTGCCCTTTGTCGCTCTTGCTTTGCATCCTCGTATTATAAAATCCACTTTTGCATCACTGGATTGTGAAGCATGCAAAATCGGTTGATTTTATCCTCTAGATATTCCCTCATTTGCTTCTCAACACCGAGATTGCACATGACAATCCTAGATATGTGCTCATCATCTATGGTTCTCCATAGCGTGTCTCGGGCTTTATCAAATCCATCTAGAAACTATCCAATGTAAACTAGGTACTCTGATACCAACCAGCCTTCTGCCATGCTACCCTCCGCACGTGCCTTCTGATGCACATATCCCTTAAGCGTTTTCATGGAACGTTCTAAAAAGACATCCATCTAGAATGTACTGAGCCAGCTATTTCCACCTCATCAACTATGTGAACAAGAAGATACACCTGAATGGTTAGCATGGTAGTAGGAAAGTGTTTCTCAAACATACACACAACCTCCGCAACATTTAGTTTGGTGAATCATATGGAGTCTACATTAATCTCCTTTTGTGAGATCCATTGCACCAACTTTTCAAGTTTGTAGATTGTGTTATGGACGTCAGGAGACAAACATCCCCCAATGGCCACCGATAAATAAACTGCAAACGTCTAGCAATGATATTAAAGTCCTCACACGAATTTGTTACACAATTCCCATTATGATATATTCCACTTCAAACATACCTGACACATTTTATGCCAGTGGTGTGACTTTAAACCAGTAAGATTCCCTTATTTAGTAAAACACGTTCATTACACCAGTGGGGGTCCGCACAGATTGCACGGTCTCTTTACTTTGCATTCTTGGGCTCCTGTCAGAATCCATGTCACTTTAGTGAGTTTTATCGATCCATCGGGTGCTCTCTGTGGCCAATATTGCTCCATATGATCCACATTTCTAAGGTCAACTCTGGCTCCCAAAGTATCTTTCTTGCCGATCACATGGTCCCACAACAAATTACCCACATTCTTGAATATGTGCATTGGATCGAGCAAGTGATTGATCATGAGTCTGGGCCAATATGGTAACTCGTACCATAGAGAGAGTATCTTCATCCCTGGGGGCAAAGCGTCATCACACATCTCCTTCTTCTCTAACCATGCTTGTGAAGACATCCTAGGTGGCTCTCTTTCCAAAAAACCATCGTGTAACTCATGAAGACCTTCGTAGATTTTCTTCTTCAATGAGGGTGCCCGACGTGCATTAAGTCTAGGTCCACATGTGACACATGCTTTGTATCCGCTTGTTTGAAGCCCTGCATGTATACACATGACAATAGACAAGCTTGAGAAAAACCAAGATTTATAGTGTCTGAGTTTGAGTGTAAATCACCAGAGCATTCTGTTAGTCTGGGATAGTCATCCATGGTCCACATTAGAATTACTCTGATCAAAGCATTCCATCAACCTATGTGTCATCCTATATCCACCACTTCTATGCCAATCCACAATTGTTGTAGCTCTTCCAATAGTGGATGAAGATACACATCTATCTTCTTCACTTTATACCGCACCTGCACAATCAAGCTTAGAAACAGGTGCCCCTTCTTGGTAGTGAACCACAGGGGAATGTTTTAGTTGACGATGACAACGGGCCATACACTGTAAGATGTTGATCTCTGACCAAATGGATTTACGCCATCCATAGCCAGTCCTATACGCAAATTTTGAGCTTCCCTAGCAAAATCCGGCCATGTATCATCTATATGTTTCCGGGCTGCTCATTTTGCACGAATCCGTAGCACACCATCTGAAGATCTATTCTCCTCATGCCATGATGCTAGGGCGGCTATGGACTTACATTGAAAGAAATTCTTGATGCAAGGAAGAAAAGGAATTTGGTGCAAAAACTTTTGTGGAATTTTTTGTCCGCGGAGATCTACTCGATATCTCTCGAAATCACATTTTGGACACTTCTCCATGTCTATGTATTCCCCTCTGAAAAGAATGCAGTCGTTAGGACAAGCGAGAATCAAATTGTAATCCATCCCCAAGTTTTGCAAGATCTTTCTTGCTTCCTCTTTGGAATCTGGCATCACATTATCAGATGGCAGTATGTGCTCTTTGAGCAATCTACACAACACAAAAATGCGATACACTTGTGGTAATCTATCAGATCATTATACATCTAGAGTTTTCTATTGAAGTAAACACATTGTAATAGATCACATAAAAAGCGCTATGATGCTAGTGTCACTCCATCCAAACTTTGCTTGCAATTTGAGAAGAACCAGGAGCGCCTTCAATCTAGACACACATGCTCCATCATACAATGGAGTATCAGGTTCACTTTTCATATCATCATAAATAAGCCTTTTTGAATCCATGATCGTCTCGATCATTTCATCGATCTCGGGCTCAGACATTGCCTCGTTGGGAATGTGGTCAGCATAATCATCCTTTGAGCTGTTAGAGGCTACATCTTGTGGCCTCACGTATGCTGCTTGACCAAAGCGCCTGCGAACACGTCTATTGGGTTGCAAGATTGCTGTCTGTTGGCTAGCGCCATAGTTCGATGAGTTATAATTGGAAACAAATCAATCTATAATACATGGATCAAACTCGCAAAATTTACGAATGTGCTACAAAGAAACACGTCTTGTTCGTCGCACATCATGTTTGCATTGATTACAAGGACATAAGATCCTTGTTTGAGAGATAGGTGTTTCGGTTGGACGGCCCCACATCGTCGTCACTACTCATAGTGAATGTAAAAATCTTATAACCTAGATATAAATTTAATCTTCTATTGGAATCCTCCGTCTTATCTCTCTCTCTCTCTCTCTCTCTCTCTCTCTCTCTCTCTCTCTCTCTCTCTCTCTCTTTGTTCACATTGTGAACTACCTCACATTCTCTAGTCATGTCCGATCCCCGCACACCTCGATCTAGAGGTGCACGGAGATCAAAACCACTGGGTTATAATCTTGCCTTGATTGGTCAATGCCTATATTTGTGGGTATGAGAAATCTACACACCCACGTCTACATGACTGTGCATGAAGTGGACAAAACCCCTTTGCCTCTTCTCTAGTTGTAGCAATTCACAGCATCTTAACATCTCTTCATAGCAGATCCTTGTTGAAGGACTACTTAGCACATTACATGTTGGCCTCCAATCTGAGTATCATTGTTGACCACTGGGTCAACAACACAACATAACTCAAGTTTCGTACCAAAGTCTTATCTTTTGCGAGTTATGAAATGCTGCGGATTATGGCTATAAACGTCATTTGTAATGAGTAGTTATTCTAGTTTCAGAAGCCGGGGTACAATGGCACTTCCAGATTGTAAATACAAAGCCATTTGACCCTTTCAACCCCATTTTTGGTTAAACCTAAGGTAGCCTTAGTATATAAGGTACCTAGGTCATTTTGTAAAAGAGACTTTTATCATAATCAAAAAACTTAGCGCTGCCGTCTACTGTGTGTGAGAGAGAAAGAGAGTGAGCGTGAGCTTCATCCTCTCGCTACGCCAAGCTCGCTCAACACATTCGAGATCCGACTGCACCATTGTTGTAGGCTCGAGGAGAGCTACGTGACAACACCAAGCATTCCACGCGAGACGAAGCGCACACGCCGACGCATCTACGAGCTATTTGTGGCCGTAAGTGTATCAAACGATGTCTGTTTTCTGCGTGCTAGTAATCTATACAATCGTGGCGACATAATCTACGCATAGATACTCATAAATTTCAGTTTCGGGAGCTTTCAAAATTCTGTTCTTTCATCCTACGCGTTTTCCACAGATGGGTTTAGAGTGAGGGTTTTGAGTGTAGAAGCTTAGGGACAGGTGTATCCTAGAGAGGGGATGGTGTTCCTTAAGTTTTGTACGAATCTGGCATGATTAGGTGAGTTACCCTCCGTATGTGTGTATGTGGCTAGGTGGTGTAGTTGAGAGTAGTGAGGTTCTTGATTGTGGTTTAGTTGGCCTTCCTGAGTGTTGTATGTGTAGGATGGTGTCAGCCTGACAAGCTTAAGAGATTTCCTCCGTGTGCCTATCGTGTCATCTGTGTCCTCGATTGACATTATGTTGATCTAGGTAGTGTTTGCATGCACTTCATGGGTGTGTGAGTCGCTCCCGTCCAACATTGGCTCCGTTGTCGAGGACACAAGGACCTAAGTAGGTTTCCTACTAACACTCGTGTGATGGTTGCTTGATTTAGTTTCGGCTAAAGAAAGCGTTTTTCTTAAGTGGATCCGGAAGAGGATATTCCGCGATCAAGTGGATAGCCAGGAAGCGTGTGTCTTGGCGAGGGTCTGTGACTAGATAGGTTTAGTCAGGATCTGTGGATTAGAGTAGTTTTTGGTGGTCGAGTGATTTGTGAGGTGATAAAAGCGTTTACTAGTCCGTGTGTGGCAATGAAGCGTTTTTCTACTCATAGATGCAAAACCCCATATGATTTGTAGGCGTAGCTTTAGGTAAGTGATCCGATTCTGATCTAGAGCTATTCATCACTGAATTATTTGCTAAAGTGCTTGATTGCATTTGAAATAACGGAAAAGTGTGCTTTTGAGGGTAAAAATGCATTAAACAAGCTTTTGTGGATATTTTTGTATGACTGACTGATGCTGTGCATATAAAAGAGCATTTGCAAGGATTCTGTGAAGAAAACCTGCAATTCTGTAAACATAGACATCCTACACGTAGGATGTCTCAAGGGGGTTCTGGAGACCAAATTTGAAAGTTCTGACTGCACCAGTGGGTTCAGAGGGTAGGTTTTACCCTAGTAGCATATTGACTTGGGTGTTTTTTCCTATCTTTGTTGACCAAAAGCCAAAAGGCGGAGTCATAAAACGTAAAATTTTTGCAAAGGCTTAATTGAGTGATTTTTGCATGTTTTTGCAATTGTGAAGCATACTTGCACTTGTTGAGAGCATAAGGAAGCATCAGGGACACTTCAGTCTCAAAACATCAGTAGTAGACATCCTACGCGTAGGATGTCTACAGGGTGATCTAAGCATTTTTTTGAAAATCTGAGGTTACCAGTGTGTTCAGAAGGTAGGTTCTACCCTATTTTCACTTGGAAAGTGGAAATTTGACCAAATTTTGACAGATCAAAGACAAAAGACGAGAAGTGCTAGACATCCTACCCAAATTGTGCCCAAGGCATAATTTTTGAGACCAAACCATAGGGTGACTTCAAAGGTATGTTCTAAATGTTGTATTGAGTGCATGTGATAAATATTTTCTCATATGGGTCAGTGAAAGGAAGATTGAACAGACTTTAGCATTTTTGACTGAAAAAGGCAAGGATAGCTAGTTTTGGGGTCTTTTGGCATCCAAATTAAAATCTAAGCATACCACTGGGTTACTGCATCAAGGGGAAGCTGTGGGACAAGTCTGGGGTCAAACGGGCCAAAAAGACATCCTACGTGTAGGATGTCTTCAGTGTGATTTTGGACTCTAAACAAAATTCTGAGCATACCACAGTGATCAACACCTTAAGGAGAGTCTGTGGTTCAAATTTGGGGCAATTCTTAGCATTTAGACATCCTACGCGTAGGATGTCTAAGACATGATTTAGAGCCCAAATTCAAACTGTGGACATAGCATGCTGTCATATAGCCTTAGGCAAGCCTCCTAGGCAAATTTGGTCCAATTTGGAGTTGATTTGACTTGGGAATTCATCAGAACAGACATCAGGCTTCTGGAGCAGATTCTTGATTAATTGACCAATCTATAGGTGTCAGAATCAAAAAGTAAAAATAGCTGTGACCTTAGTACATCAAGGGGAAGCTACAGTGCAAGTTTGAGCTGAAACAGAGCAAAAAGACATCCTACGCATAGGATGTCTCCAGGGTCTCCAAACAAGAGTGTTCACAGTCTCACAGAGATCCCAAATCTTCTTTTAAATTTGAATTTGGACTCATTTTGACCGGTCTAAAATGCATTTCACTGTTTTGGCCATAACTTTCACAAACGGTATCCGATCGGAAAAGTTTTTATATCAAAACGTAGCCTGAGAGCGGCTCTATAGATCTTAGAGCAAAACTTGAACTAAATGTACGCCTATGGCAACTATTTAGGTCAACTTTTAAAAAAACATCGTTTGAGGCCTCAAAATTCATCCGCAAGTTAGGGGTGTCTAAAAGCGACAATTTGCGAGAATTGTGACGAAACGGTTGCGGTTTTGGACATAGTTTCAACTTTTCCCTAACCAAAGCACTTGAACACAGTGGACTAAGTCTACTTGAACCAAGAAAAAGCTCTTAAGCCGAGAAATCATGTCTACCTTAGATTCAAACGCAGCTTACACAAGCTTGGAGATCCCGACGATAGAGGAATATCCTCCCACAATGGATCTTCCAAACTTGCAATTGATAAAGACCCATCTTGTTGAGAGAGTTTGGATGATTGGTCATGCGAGTGAAGGAATATATAGATACATTGACGACAATGAGGTCAATCTTTATAGGTGCTCGGATCCATACCTAGAAGAGATAACGGATTACAAGCTCTTATATGTTTACACATACGGAGTCGACTGTCAACGGAGATCTATAGTTTTCGACAAGTATGGACGAGGATACAGAGTTGTAGAAAGCACAAATCCACAAACTATACTAGAAAGAGGTGGATATTTGGTCAATGCACGACCACAAATGCCTCCACCAAACACGAGAATTCCTATAGGAATTCCAAGAAGAGAGCCACCAAGATTCCCTTCAAGAGCGATAACAAGAGAAGGATTGGGAGAGTCTCTGGTTAGACTTGTAGACAATCGACGAGTTAGACCATCCCAAGTCCAGAAATGGGTAAACAGAAAATACTTCGGAGATAAAGATCCGAGAGATCACGTAGCAGCTTTTAGAAGAGTGATTAGAGCAGAGGAAGTTTCAGATTTTGCGACACAGTTTGCGGGATTTGGATTGACTCTAGAAGATGATGCAGCTACATGGTTTGATTCGGTGGAAAAACGGGATTTTGAGACCCTAGATGAGCTGTTTGAGGAGTTTATTGAAGAATTCTCGCCAAAAGGCATTGCTCACAACACGGTCTCACAAATCCATAGATTCAAACAGAAAGAGGATGAATCAGTACGCAAAGCATCATTATGGCTCAAGAGATATGTTAAGCTCTGTCCGAGAGCGGAATTACCTACGCAAGCACGATTGATGTTGATCTTTATCCAGGGAATGAGACATGCGGGCCTTCAGAAGGATCTGCATATGCTAAGGAGGATGACGCTAAACGAGTTGATCAAAGAAGCTCTTTATCTAGTGGATAACTGTGATGCATACAAAGAAAAGGACTTAAAGAGTCAAGGAGATGACACATCCTCTTAGCACAGTGTTTCACAGATAAGTGAGTTTATTGCCAAGCCAACGGCACCTATTGATCAAGAAAAGCTTATCGACGACTTGGTCAAGAGGTTGATTCCTCTTGTAAGGTCAACTTCGGGAGAGCCGAAGTGGTGTGAAATTGAGAGAAAACTTTCTCTCTTCTTTCTATGTGCACCTCTAATTAATTTAGAGATTCATGCCTCTCCCAATTTCTGTTCTATGTATAGAAATCAAGTTTCATGGCTTCCAATATGTGTTTGATTTAATTCTAGGGTGCTTGCTTGAGATGGGTTCATCTTGAATTGGTACTTGCAGAGATTTTCAAACCTATCACTCGCTTCCGCTGGCTAGCCATGGTGCACTTGTCGACCTCAACAATGTGTGGATGGAGGACACAGACATGGTGCCCTCTTCCGTCCCAGCAATGGATACTCAAATACATGAAGGAGTTGACCTTGAAGGAGTGGCAGCAATGCTGGGTATGCAAGACTCACCAGTTACCCCATTCTTCAACACTAGCGGGGCAGAGGGCCATGATCACATTACCTTTCCAAGACCTCGCACACAAAGCAGCCCCTTCAATGTCCTTCCGGCAGCAGCTTGCACAACCAATCCACTGTTGCACTGCTTGACGCCGACGTGCACAGCTCCGCGTATCGCAAGGCCTCCGCCTACCCCTGTTATGCATCCGACCTTTCCCCCCACTACCTCTCAAACCAATCAACATAGGCCTCCTCGGATAGCACCACCTCAACGGGGTGTTGCTCGTGTTGTAGTCTCAAGCGATGCAAGCCCGACAATGGAAGGTGCTACTGCACCAAATCCTTCTCAGTCCACATCTGTGTCAATTGGCGCCTGCAAGAAGTCATGGTCCTACTCGAGGCAAGGAAGGACTTGGAAGTGAGAGAAGAAGAGGGTGGTATTTACATACGCTCCCGTGATCGTTGGCATACGATTGCGGAAACGTGTCGCATCCATGGTGTTCATCAGTCTAAATCCCAGTGCAAGACTAAGTGGGAGCGTCTTCACACACTCTTCACTAGGGTACGAGATCATGAGAAGAAGATCCCTTCTGGCACCAATAGCTATTGGCAGATGGATTTTGCCGAAAGGTGACTGAAGGGACTACCTACTGAAGACTTCCCGTTCGAGGTTTATGACAAGATGGATAACCTCTTTGGTGATCGACGAAATGTTGATTTCAACGGTCTTTTGTATGATTCCCTTGATGACGATGTGACACCTTTAGCTGGTATGCTGTTGTTTCCCTGAAATTGTAAGAAGTGCATGTTTCCTTACAAAAATCAGTTTGTAAAGTAACATGTGATTAGCATAGAAAGTGTTATGCTATTGTTTTCCTGAAATTGTAAGTACATGTTTCTTGAAAAAAAAATAGTTTCTAAAGTAACATGTGATTGGCAGGTGATGAGGGTGACAATCCGAGTAGCAATGATCAACCCACCACGGACCCGCAAACCCCTCCTCAACAGAATGCGACGGCGACGGCAAGTAGTGAAGCCACAACTGATGCACAATCAGCCGGGATCGCAAGGAAGAAGAGAGAGAGAGGATGAATGTCAGTAGCATGAAGCACATTGCAGAGTCCACGAGAAAACTTGTCTCTCTCATGGACAATACAGAGGGGAGAAAAGATGCACGAGACGAAGCTAGGGGGAAGCGGCTTGAGGAGATCGAAGTTGCACGAGGACAGATTTCACGAGAGAACACACAATCAATATGCTCTTCTCTCGCCAACCTGCCTGATTCGATTCATTCGCTTGGTGGCCTTCGAGACAACCTTCGCAGTCAGCAGTGATTGGTTTTTTAAGTTCGGTTCCCTACTACATTTCTCTCCCTCTCTCTCTCTCTCTCTCTCTCTATATATATATATATATATATATATCTGGTTGATATGATCAATCCAATTTTCTTCTAGCCAGTGGAAATATATAGGCACAATCTTATATTGGCCTTGTGAATTTTCCCTCTGCAAGCTATTTGATCTGGTACCAGTTAAGTTTGTATAGGGACAATCATTCCAATATCCTTTTGTTTAAGCAATGAGTATCGTCCTTGTGCACTTGGATGTGAATCACCATTTTAATAAGTGTTCTGTACTCATAATTTATTGTATGGTGAGGCTAGTTCAGTCATTATTGCGTGCCTATTGACTGAGTATGTTGTAATGATAATCTTGATTGTGTATGTAAAATCTAATGAGCCATCGGTAATGCACTCTTTGTATCCCTTTGAACCCAATGTTCTACCTACTTTTCCAATCATCATGTTGGTTTATGACAAATTTGTGCGAACTTTTTATTCTGAACAAACTCATGATTTTAAGTGGGAAAGGATGTCATTAATTGGAAGTTCTTTTGTTGATATATGTTGACATCACATGCAACGATGTTGTATGTCCAATCTAATGAGACCAATATTGTATATCTTTTTCCCCATAGTCCAGCATAGTTTTCAGCCTGCCCTGATTTCCTTACGTTATGAAAGTTGTATTTGGCAATGCATGGTCCTGCTTGTCTCATTAAAAGGTACTGTGAATTGGCATGCACCATCTGTGACTACTGAATGTTAATTTGCAATATGCACCCTTTATTCCGACCTATCTACTAATTTCAAGTGAATGAGAGGGCGAGTTACCAAAACTTGCATGATCAATACTAAGGCTGCCTCAAAATGCAATACGTATTGACAAACCTACGTTCCAGTACTCCTTGGATGCACCCTCCCCATCTGTCACACGGATAGAGATGAATAAACTCGTACGTATGTGAGGATGTGATTGAAGTGGATACCAGGAGAGTGCTTGGCTTTCTATAGAGAGCAACTTCGCCAACTAATATGTGATCAGGCCGACCTATATGGAAACTCATTTATCCCATGGGATATGATTTGTGATTGCATCAGTTAGAGATTAAGACTAGAAGAGTACTAGTAGAGGCCAGGATTTGCTAGTTGTGTCAATATATAGAGCTAGATTATAACACATTGGTCATTCTCTTCATACTGTGTGGTACGAGGCTGCTTTTATTCTCTATTCAGAGAGGACTTTGGACTATTGGCTAGAGACATGAGGTATCAGGATTAGAGATGCCAAACATGCCAAACATCTCTCTCCCTCTCTCTCTCTCTCTCTCTCTCTCTCTCTCTCTCTCACACACACACACACACACACACACACACACACACATACACACACAACCAAGAGAATTATAATTTAGACCCAACATGAAGAAACCCTTATTATGGCATGGGAAGCACACAATCTCCAAACACACAACCATGTACAAAGCATCAATCCATGTGACCTGCTTGTAAAGAATGAGGATGCAAGAGAGCTACACAAGACAAGCACAAAGCACACAGAGATGGAAAGCTTCTTCTTCTTCTCACAGAAAAGAGAGTACAAAATGACTAAGTGCTAAAACTGAAAAGTAGCACATATGAGGAATCCCAAACTGCAAGCAAATGTTTTCGAGCTAATACAAAGTCGAGCAACATCTAGCAAAGCACCTTGAACATATCCATGTTGTAAAATTGATGCAACTCATGATCAAGCAAGAAAGCATATTCAAAAGTACATTTTTACGATTTTTAACTTCACATATGCATCTTCTCCATCATCTATGTTTACGGCCTCCAAACATCACTTGTGCTTCCAAAATGTCAATGGACGCAAATATACATGGTCTTCCATAGGCCATCTATGGTCAACTTTCCAAAAATCAAAAGTCGCGTAATGGTTTTGAAGAGTCAACTGTCCAAAAACTAGATGGCTCTTTTGTTGTGTCAATTGATTAATATCTCTCTCTCTCTCTCTCTCTCTCTCTCTCTCTCTCTCTCTCTCTCTCTCTCTCTCTCTCTCTCTCTCTCTCTCTCTCTCTCTCTCTCTCTCTCTCTCTCTCTCTCCATAGTCAAAGACTCAAATGTCATTTGCATTGATGAAAGACACATGGGTGTATGAATGTAAAATCCCTACAAAATTCAAGTCCTAAAAAATATCGCTTAGTTCTTGTATATCTTTGTGGTCTTGCTAAACGCGACTATAACTAGAGCAGCTTCAACACCAATAGCTCTTCTCTTCTTGCACCCTTACTCTAACAAATAGCCTTTCCTTGGGCTCTCAATATTCAAATTGAATTGAAAATGTATTCTTGCGTGCCTTTTTAGCCTTTGACATGTGGATACTCTCCACAAAGAAGTCAACGTAAAACACGCATGCATCTCAACCACAAGACCTTGGATGGAACCACACCTCATCCTTGGCTTATAGTAAATATTGGCTAGATTCCAAATTACAAAACCATCTTTGATTATCTTGGTGATGTCTTGCCATACTGAAAGTGAATTGGCCAAGAAATCTCATTGACCTCATTGGGATTGGGCCATCACACATTTGAGAATGCTGGCTACCAGGCACTTCTGCAGCTTGAGAGAAACCATGGACTTCACGCGAGGTGACACTCACTATTTGCCCGTCTCTCTCTCTCTCTCTCTCTCTCTCTCTCTCTCTCTCTCTCTCTCTCTCTCTCTCTCTCTCTCTCTCTCTCTCTCTGTGAATGGACACATACTTAGGTCCTGGCTCTGATTCTATCGATAGAGAGTACGTGGAATGCAACTTGACAATGGGGACCACTAGAATGGTATAACATCTCTATCACACAAGTGTGGTAGATTCGTTATGCCATTTCCCTCTTGAGTAACAGGTCTTGAGTTCAACTCTCCTCGTTGGATAGATCTTTAAGGTCACTCGGGATAGTTTCCTACGACGTTAAAATTCTTGTGTGTGTGGGTGTGGGTGTGCTAATAAAGAGGAAAATGGTATAATCTCTCTATCACCGAAGTGTGGTAGATTGTTTATGCCATTTCACTCTTGAATAAGAGGTCTTGAGTTCAACTCTCCTCGTTGGATAAGTACACCCCAGCCTTCACCTTGCGGGTTAGAGCCACCAAGTGTTCTGGTAACGTAGATGGCCTTAAGTTGCTCTCTCTTCTTGGCAACAGTAAAATGAACTTTGACAATTTCTGTAGAGGAAGATACTTCATTGTTGACAGAAAGAATGCAACTTACATGGTCATGTGGGGCAGGGAGGGTAATCATGAGCTGAGATTGAAGCTTGAGGGCAATCTGCTCCTCATCATCAGCAGAAGACCAATCAAGCTGGATTTTGTACTTGCAAAGAGTAGTGGGATCTGCTCCTGAAGTAATTGAAGCTACATAGGATGGTAATGTTGGTACTTAGGTTAAGAGGGCAGGTGGCTTTTACGTCCCGAATCAGCAGAGGTTGGGATGCCAAGTAGAAAGGTTTCAGGCGCACAAGCCCCAGCTCACTCGAATTTGCACTCCAGCTCCAACTCAAATTAGCAAGCACATACCGTGAGAGACTTCAAGTTCAAAAGAGGGCTGAGATACACCAAATCTATTCTCGCTGCATCAACTAATTCCATGTTGAGATCTTTAATCTGCATGGTAAGGCCTTTCCACTACTCACTTGTGGACAACGCTGAACGTCTATCTGGATGTGAGAGAGAGGAATAGGTTGTGAGTGGTTGGGCTGCAGTGGATGATGGCGGTGGAAGAGGAGGCGGTCATGGAAAGCTTGGGTCGCTTGGGTTTATAGGCTGCACATTTTTCAAGAGGATGGGGAGCGCAAGCTCTGTCGTCACAAGCCCCCTTTCATGCTCACTCTCGCCATAGCCAAGAACAAGATGGAACAGATCGATATGGCGCCGTCGTTAGACAGAGAGAGAGAGAGGAGAAGAAGAAGAAGAAGAAGGAAGAGAGAGAGAGAGAGAGAGAGAGAGAGAGAGAGAGAGAGAGAGAGCAGCCTTTCACGCTGTAGCATGGATTTGTAGAATGGAAATAGGCAAGAAAAAACAGTGACATGAAACTACCTGTAGCCATCCACGCCGGCGTGGATGGCTACAGGCAGTTCATTTTTGGGATAATTATCAAAATACCCCTTTGATTTGTGTAAATTCCCAAAATACCTTTCGAATTTAAAAAAATCCCAATGCCACTGGCTCTGCGGATATTATATTCATCGGATACTCCTTAGATTCCAGTTCTGAGTTGAGATCTCTCTCACTGTAAAAGGCGGATGAGGAGTTCGAACGCGCGACATAATTATGGTACGACCTTACAATGTTCTCGTAGCCAACACAACATGCAATAGGTGTTGCGATGTTGAGCACAATTCCCTGCATATAAAAAATAGCATGAACCTCCTGCGTCCCCATAGCTGCCAATTCCCTGTGCGACAGGATGCAGAGCAGCTGCAGCATCTGGCTGAAGCATGAGCAGCCGAATTCGCCTCGCATCTCCCCCATCGCTCAGACGTTTGTCTGCAAACTTCGACGCCTCCCATTCAGCTTCGAAACGGATCTCGCGTGATTCTATCGTTTTTCCCGATTTTCCCCAGCTGGGTACCCCCTACTTTGTCATAAATTCCCAAAATGCCTTTCAAATTTTCCAAAATACCCCTAGTTGTGAGAGTAAATTTACCTGAAGATTAAAAAATTTGTAGCTTTTCATAAGAAGATTGATTGTCTATCAATACAAGATACTTAAACTAGAATTTGAGCTAGTTATGTAGGTTTTGGAGATGAATTGCTTCATTATTTTTAGACATAATTGTCTTTTTTTGGGAGGTAATTTGTGTAAAATTACATGCTAAGCACTAAAAACGGATCTCCATTGTCAAAAAATAATAAAGATTAGGAAATTGTGAACAATCCAACAAAATAGATACAAGGGTATTTTGGAAATTTTTGAAATTTGACGTGTATTTTGGGACTTTCCACAAATTAGAGGGGTATTTTGGTGATTTTCCCTTCATTTTTTGAATAATCGTGCCAATGTTTGCAGGAGTGACGTGAGATTTCCATTCCACGCCGGCGCGGATGGCTATAGGCAATTCCATTATGCACCAAATAATTTCCTTGTTACATGTGGCGCTCATGCAAGGCAAATGAAACAACCCCGCTAGCTACCTGTAGAAACTCATAGGTAAAGATTTCCATCAAAAACTTGCATGTCGCCATTGGCACCGGTTTAGATGGCTACACACACTTCCATTATGTACCAAATAACTTTCTTGTCACATGTGGGTACTCTTACAAGGCAAGTTGAACACCCTAGCTAACACACATAGGCAGTGAGCCGAAGAAAATGAAGGTCTCATCTGACTATAAAGTGTTCATGATGCCTCCTCCTGATCTAAAGTTCAAGAAATTTAAGTGTCATTCATGCCTCTAATAAAAGGAATTTCTTTTTCTTCTCGAGGAGGTTGCCCTGAACAACAAACGTCTCTTGCAATGTAGCTTCTTGCCACAAGTTGTGCACAAACATAAAATTGGGCATGTCCAAGGAGCAGACATATGTGACACAACCCACAATATTTCATTCACATCATTTGAATGATGATAGATGTCTTGTTGATATTCTAATGTACTTATTACTAAGACTTTATTTGTACCCCACAATGTCAACTTAGTTGATGGCTAGAGACACAACCATTGCGAGCATCATTGCGAGCACTTACACTAATTAAATAGCAATAGAGAGATATTAATCAATTGACACACCAAAAGCTACAAATTAGACCTAATTTTAATGACTTAAGTTGACCTCGTATGGCATGCTTTTATCACAAAGACTTTCATGTAGCCATCCATGTTGCCAAATCCTCTCCATCCAAAAACCAAAGCTAGTGCTTATGGATTTCCCTTTTTTTCCACCTTTCATTGCATGTACCCATCCGTGTTGGCATGCATACCTACAAGTAATAGAAAGAGATGATTTTTTTTTGGGTTATGTAGTTCATATGTGCATGTAGGTTGTTGCATGCCTAACAATATTCCGGGGTTAAGCTCTAAAAAATTTGTATTTTAATTGAATAGATCACTTTCATGATGGCTTAGATAAGTTGATAGTCAACTAAAATCCAATATGGATTGATGTTAAAACAGCATTGGAGCTTAAGCTCATGTATAAACCTCCATTGCAAGCCTTGGCCAAAAACATATTTTATAACGTGGATGCTAATAATAGGACTATTTCTTGGTGAACAATGAATACAAAAAGCTTCTCTAATATTATGGATGAAAAAATTGGAGGGTGATTTCTATCATTATAATTGACCCAAAAAAGTGCCCAAAATTGCAATTCTTTTATTTTGCAATGCATGAACTTTTGAGTTGATATGTCACATTAAAGTTTGATGGTTTTTTGAAAAGAATATAGCGACCAGTAACTATTTATATTGATATTGATGCTCTATGCTATAGCATAAGCACATAGGCTCTCATTTTCATGCATGTGCAAGATGAGCTTATAAATTTCTTGCATATAGGTGTCTCAAATTATGAAGATTATGTGGGAAGCCTACTTGAGAAGGATCAAAAGCTAATAGCAAGAGCGGGCAAGAAATATTCTTGAGGCAGAGAGTCTTGGTATCCACTTACTTATCCTTAAAAGTAGAAATTCAAAATCACGAGGTATCTACTCATCCAACTAGAGCATCTCTCTCTCTCTCTCTCTCTCTCTCTCTCTCTCTCTCTCTCTTTCTCTCTCTCTCTCTCTCTCTCTCTCTCACACACACACACACACACACACACACACACACACATTGCTTGCTCGGTTTTCTCCTTGCTCGAAAATATTCGCTCGCCATACGGTAGGACTCCATATGAGGACATGCGGTCACTAAGTGTGAACTCGCTAGAAGCGTACTAGGCTGGCACTATAAGTGTATTCCAGCTGTAGAATCACTGGTAGAGATCCTTCGTGTCGGTCACCTTCCGTGCCAGTGAGTAAATGCCGTAAGCGGCCAAGGCCCGTAGTGGATGCCAGCTCAAGATGTAGAGCTCCACATCTCAACACTCCCCCTCGAGCTCTGCATGTCGTAGAGTCCAAGCATAGTCCGAAAACATCGAAGCTTCTTAGCTCCGAGGGCCTTGGTAAAGATATCCTCTATCTGCTCCTCTGTGCTGACGTAGACCAAGTCGATGTCGCCCGCCAACACTCGCTCTCGAACGTGGTGGTAATGGACCTCTATGTGCTTGGTCCTGGCATGGAACACTGGGTTCCTAGACAACTGCATGCTACTGAGGTTGTCTCAATGGATGAAAATCTGCTGGTCCACCTGCACTCCCACGTCCTCAAGTAATGTGCGTAGCCAAGCTACCTCGCACACCGCAACTGCTGCACCTCTGTACTCGGCCTCTGTGCTCGATAAAGCAACCGTAGGTTGATTTTTGCTGCTCCAAGTAACAAAAGCACTCCCAAAAGAGAACATGAAGCCACTCGTAGATCTCCTATCAACAATGCTACCTGCCCAATTTGCATCTGTATACCCATACAATGCTAATGGTGCATCTGCTGCATAGAACAATGCGTAGTCAAGAGTCCCTTGCACATACCGAAGTGTGCATTGTACTCCATCCAAATGTGGCTTCCTTGGAAGCTGCATGATTTGACTCTCCAAGCCTACTGTGTAGCTCAAGTCTTGCCTCGTGATAGTCAAGTAGATTAGACTACCCACAATCTTCCTGTACATCTTGACATCCTCAACAACATCACCCTTCTCTGCACTCAGCTTTGCATTCACATCCAAGGGAATAGAAATTAGCTTACAATCAGCCATACCATACTTTGACAACATGTCCAAAACATATTGTCTCTGTGATAGCCATACACCCTCTGGAGTCCTGATCACCTCAATGCCAAGAAAGTAGCGCAACTTGCCCAAATCTTTCATTTCAAACTCCTGTTTGAGAAGACCCTTCACATGGTCAATCTCCATAGCATTGTCACCCACAATAATAAGGTCATCTACATATATGGTAATGACCACAATCCCCACATCACTCTCACGTACATAGAGTGAATGATCAGCATCAGCTCTCCTAAAATCAATACTGACAAGATACTTGGCAATCCTGTCATACCATGCTCTAGAGCCCTACTTCAAACCATACAAAGATTTGAGAAGCCTGCATACATAATCTGGGTAACCTGGATGGACATAACCAGGTGGCTGATCCATATACACTTCCTCTTGCAAATCACCATTCAAGAAGGCATTCTTTACATCCATTTGATGCATAATTCATCCTCTAGATGCATCCACTGCTATGACAGCTCTCACAGTCGTCATCTTTGCCACTGGAGCAAAGGTCTCCTCATAGTCTATGCCATACGTCTGTGCATAACCCTTTGCGACCATCCTTGCCTTGTGACGCTCAATGTTACCATCAGCCTTATGCTTGGTTTTATACACCATTTACAGCCAATAGCTTTCTTGCCACTTGGCAATGGCACCAACTCCCATGTGTTGTTTGCTTCCAATGCAACCATCTCTTCATTCATTGCATCATCCCAATGCACATTTCCAACCGCATCCTCAAAACATGTGGGCTCCACATCCTGTATCACCTTAGCCATGTAGGCTTGGTGCTGAGCTAGATACCCATCATAAGTCAATTTTTGAACTGGATTTTTGACTCTGTTAGATCTGCGCGGTCCTGGGTCACTCCTTTGCCCTAATGACATACGCATCCTAAGAAACTCCAATTTGTACATGTGGGCACAAAGTAATGCTATCTTGAATTGTCCTTCCATTCCGTATGGGAGGCAACGTCGCATACGGGAATATATACTTGGTGATGGGGGCTACCTGAATTTTCCATGGCTGGTCATGCCATTTCCTGGACCTGACATTGACGAGCACACACAGAAGTTCAACTTCAAGCTCTCAAGCTCTAGGATTGTAGTGGAGAGAACTTTTGGTCGACTCAAGCAAATGTGGGGATATCTACATCAGCGGATCAAACAACCACATGTAGAGTTGCTGCCTAGGATAATTGCTATTTGTTGCATTCTACACAATATTTGGCTGCAATTAGGAGTCACGTATGATAGTGATGAGCTTGAGATAGTCGAGGAGAAAACGATGCATGTCCGAAGGGCAGAGGAGGCCATACTAGACGACACTAGAAAAATCCTATTCTCATACATGCGAGCAGTGTTGAGATGTCGAGCTCTACATCTTGAGCTGGCATCCACTACGGGTCTTGGCCGCTTACGACATTTACTCACTATCGCATTAGGTGACCGACACGGAGGATCTCTGCCAGTGATTCTACAGCTGGACTACACTTATAGTGCCAGCCTAGTACGCTTCTAGCGAGTTCACACTTAGTGACCGCATGTACATATGTGCTACTTTTCAGTTTTAGCACTTAGTCATTTTGTACTGTCTTTTCTGTGAGAAGAAGAAGAAGCTTTCCATCTTTGTGTGCTTTGTGCTTGTCTTGTGTAGCTCCCTTGCATCCTCATTCTTTACATGGTATCAGAGCCTGGTGCAGGCAAGAGAGGCTAAGAGAGCAAGAGCATCACAATCCCTTCGTTCGCAATCCACGACCAGAGTCTGAACAGGTCAATTGAGTTTTTCGTACAAGTTTTTGAACAGGTCTCCAAAGTGCAGTACACAAAGATTTACTGTACAAGTATAGTGGTTGTATGTACGCTTGATTGTGGACACTCGTTGAGTGTAGAAAGCGTTACAGGTACCACAATAGCAGGTTCAACAGATTTGCAGGTTTTTGCAGATTGCAGCTATTTTGTCTTAGTGCTTCAAGATGTCTGACGGTTTCAGTCCGATTGTCACTGAGAAACTTGAGAAAAATAACTACCCTTCATGGAAGTTCAGAATAATAAATTTCCTAAAAGGAAAAGGTTATTGGGACTATGTAGAAGGAGACAATGAAAACGAACCAGAGATTCCCGAGGCAAATGCTACAGCAAAACAAAGAAAAGCTTTGAGGGACTGGCAACAAGGCCAGAGCAAAGTGATGTATTGGATTTCTATGAGCATCACAGATGGCAAGATGGGCTATCTACAGGATGCTGAAACCCCGGCCATTGCATGGAAAAACTTAGGCTGAGTGTTCGAGGTGAACACCAAGGCCAGGAAGCTTCAACTAAAGTCGGAGCTAAATCAAGTTAAGAGGAACAACCTCTCCATTAACAATTATGCCTTGAAGATCAAGAGTATCATTGAGGCTCTTGGATCTATTAAAGTCTCAATGGAAGATGATCGGACATTGTCCGTGCATGCTTGGATGGTCTAGGTGATGAGTATGTACATTTCAGGTCTTCCATGAATACAAGAGACGACATCCCCGTGTTCCAAGATTTGATTTCTATGCTTATTCTTGAGGAGAAGAACCTTGACACATCTTCTTCTCATGGCAGAAATAATTCTGAATACGCCTTCTATTCTAACTCCAACAGAGGTAGAGGTAGAGGTCGTGGTCGAGGCCCAAGGGATTGCAGGGGCCAATTTTAAGAAGGTCAATCAAATCAAAACAATACAGGTGACAGGGGAAACCAGTCCCAAGGCAGGGGGAGTCAAAGAGGTCGTGGTGCAGGATCAAGCAGGCAGCAACATACTGCAGATAGCAGAGAATGTTGGACTTGTGGTGAAAGAGGTCACATGTCACGTGACTGTCCAAAGGGAAAAGCAAGTGGAAAGAGAGAACAAGGCAACTATGCATCTACTAGCAGAGATGCAGATGATAGCAAAAACGAGCGCATGTTTGTTATGCAGCATGTAATGAATACAATGACTGCAGAGAATTCCACCCAAGATGATGTTTGGTATGTGGATTCAGGTGCCTCTAATCACATGACGTCTCGTGGAGAGTGGTTTAGAGATATGCGCAAACCAGATATGTCAGGCTATGTGCAGACAGGAGATGACACAACTCACCCCATTGCTCATGTAGGGGACATACCTCTAAATACGAAGAGTGGAAAATCAAAGTACTTAGCAGATGTACTTCATGTCCCAAACATTACAAAGAATCTTGTTTCTATTGGACAAATGGTTGAGCAGGGTTTGCAGGTATACGCTGGCAGTTTACATGCAGATATACTCCACAACAGAATGGGGTCGCAGAAAGGAAAAACAGGCACATTGCAGAGGTTGCACGTGCATTGATGAATGAGAAGAACATGCCTCATCATTTTTGGGCTGAAACTGTAAATACAGCTGTGTACATTATGAACAGAACACCTACAGCTGCGGTGCATGATGTAACACCCGAGGAAAAGTTTACAGGTACAAAGTCTAATTTGGCACACTTGAAAGTGTTTGGCTACATAGCTTACGTGCATGTACCAGATGAGTTGTGTATGAAATTGGATCCTAAAGCAGAGAAATGTATTCTTGTGGGATATTCCCTTGAACAAAAGGGTTACAGGTGCTACAATCCTACTACACGAGAATTACGAGTGAGTAGATCCACCACAGCTTGCAATGTCATAGAGTAATTGTGATTTCTCTCATACCAATGTGCTTGCACTTCTCTAGTTGGAAGTTCCATGTTAATGTGGGTGACTTCAATTGCACCACAGCAATTGGGAAAACCTTGCTTTGCCTCGAAGCCTCGTTTCACTTCCTCAAACTCGACAAGGTTCTGTGGCCAGTGTATGAAAGTAGACCTGTGTTTCAACATCACTGTAATGAATTGGCGGAACACTCTACTGACCGTAGAGCGACCCAACCCATACATGTTGGCGACATTATGTATTGGCCCCCCAGTTCCTAGAAGATGTAAGGACATGGCCACCTTCCTCTCCACAGTCAAAACCCAAGAAGGAACAGCTTCCACAATTTGAGCTAGGATGGGCTTTTGTTGCAAGTCGGCTGCCACCAAGTTGCAGATGTAAGTGAAGAAAGCTCGAGGGATTCTCATATTCTCCTCGAAGCGGATTTTGTCTCCTTTAGTGTAGCTGAGAAAGGTTTTCCAAAAGTGCCGACTGTGTGGCTTCCCATACCAAAGTCCCACGGCGGAGCGCTTGCGAGCCCGTTGTGCAAGGGCACATGTAGCCGCACATAGTTGAACCACCGAAAGAACAACCTCGACGACGTCCTCATCATCTTCGCTGTATGTATCGAGCTCTATGAGCTGGGAGTCGCACTGCAGGTAAGACATTGTTTCGAGCCAATGCGTCAGCACTATTCCTGTAGCCATGATCATTGCGCCAATGGCTTGCTCGACGATTAGCAGCACATCCATAAAACAATAGTTGAAAAGTAGAAGAATCTATTTAGGAGCAGATTGATGCTCCTTGAAATGCTGCTGTATGAAATGAACATAAGTTCTGTGTGTTTTTGTGTGTGTGTGTGTGTGTGTGTGTGTGTGTGAGAGAGAGAGAGAGGGAGAGACGTGCTACAGTGCTTGAACATGATCTTTCTTCTCAGGAATTGTGTGTATGTGTGTGTGTGTGTGTGTGTGTGTGTGTGTGTGTGTGTGTGTGTGTGTGTGAGAGAGAGAGAGAGAGAGAGAGAGAGAGACGAGCTACAGTGCTTGCACGAGATCCTTCTTCTCAGGAATTGTGTGTGTGTGTGTGTGTGTGTGTGTGAGAGAGAGAGAGAGAGAGAGAGAGAGAGAGCGGGGGGGGGGGGGGGGGGGGGGGGGTTGACAGTAAAAGTACCCAGAACAGCAAGGTGAGGTAATCGAGGCTTTGGGAGAGTTGGCGAGGAAGGTAGGAATTTTTACTACAGTATAGTAGACAAGGTAATGGAAGGCAGGCTGAAGGTTGAGCTGAGCAGGTGATCCATGAGCAATAGTTTGTTCGGGAAGCTGCTGGTGGTTGACTACTGGCTACGCCAACAATATGGGGCACTACCCTCCAGCTAAAGGGCCCTCAAATTCCCCAATGGCCATTTAAGCGGACCACCCTTTAAAGGGCCTATGGGGGAGCCCTCTTAGCTTCCGACAGAGTTGTCAAATCATAGGTGAATGAAAAAAAGAATCTTCTAAAATACGAGGAATCTCATGGCGTGCTATATATCAATAGATAGAGCTTGAAGAGGACATTCTAACTGTCAAACCTCCACCAAATTTGGATTTTATTTGCAAAACATTATCCATGCGCCCGTATTGGTAGAGAGAGGTAAAGTCAAACTCCTTAAAGGGCCCCTTTGTGAGTCCAAATTTTGCCTAATGTGATGCAATGAAGATGGAAAGCTTCATGCATCACAAGCATAATATAAACTTGTAGAAAGCATTAACTATCCCAAGCCTCAGTCCCAAGGCCTCAAACATCTCTAAAGGTGGAGAGAGCTAGCGGGGAATGAGGGTAGGGAAGAGGAGTAAGAAACATTCCATAGGAGAAAGAAATAGTTCCTCACTTATCATTACTCTTCTTGCTAGCATACATAATAGCATGGTAATGGATATGGAGAATATAGATAGCTTAAGCATTGAAGCATGGCTCTTGGTTGGATTTGTATTACATAGCCAAGAGTGTTGATGTAGGATCTCACTTCTCACAAGCTTGGAGAAGGAGGTGGTGTTCCTCCACTTTCACCAAGTGAGAATTGCCTCCCAAATGAGTGTGTGTGTGGAGTATATGCCCCTAGAACCCCCCTTCCTTGCTTTGGGTGAAATTTCTACATGCTATAAGCTCATTGGACCCCTCTCCCCTTAGCCAATCATATGCAGCATGCAGTCAAGCACATGGGTAGTCTTTTGACAAGTGTCCTCCTTACCCCTTAGAGAGAGAGAGCTTTAAAATCTAGATATTTGTTAGATGGAAGTAGAATCTCATTGGAACTCTCTTCAATCCAAACAATAGCATTCAAGCACACCATGTGGTTAAGCTTAGTGAGAGTCTGACATGTGTCCCATGTGCTCTTTTAGAATTCCCCTAATTTTGAGATTTTTATGCATAGGAAGTTTCTCAAGCAACTTCGTTATTAAGCGTGTAGGTTCTCTTTTTGACTCAAGCATCTTACCCCCATGCATAGGAAGCTTCTCAAGAAACTTCCTCATTAAATGTGACAAGTACCTTACTCATTAAGCATGACAAGCACCTTAGGTGGAGTTCCCACCTCAAGCACAGCCCTAGCTTGTTTAAGTTTAGGTCGGGTTCCCATCTCAAGCACAGCCCTAGCTTGCTTAAGTTCAAAGGACTTTTAACACTAACCATTGGAGGTATTTAATGAAGCTAACCCTAAGGTCTTTTAAGCTCCATTAGATGCACATTGATCTTTGATAGACTACCTCCTTTTAGACCCTTATTGAGATGTAACCATCTCTCCTCTTGGTCCCTTGTTGAGGTAAGTCTATAAGCACTTGATGCACATTGCTCTTTGATAGACCATCTCCTTTTGGACCCCTATTCAGATGCAACCATCTCTCCTTTTGGTCCCGTGTTGAGATAGGTCTAGAAGCACATGTCTCTATTCTAACTCTTCCCGTTTATTCTCCCACATTAAATGATCAGTTTAATATGAGAAAATTATTTGTTAAAGTTAGATATTATATTTTATGAC
This sequence comes from Adiantum capillus-veneris, assembly GCF_014529385.1. Lineage (NCBI taxonomy): Eukaryota > Viridiplantae > Streptophyta > Polypodiopsida > Polypodiales > Pteridaceae > Adiantum > Adiantum capillus-veneris. Next base: position 77,592,997 of record NC_140940.1, read on the forward strand.
ATTACCTCTCTCTTCAAATCATAGTCGTCCTCGACTATGAGGTAGAGAAGATAAAGCCTAGTCATTAGTCCATGTTACTTAGCGGGTAGAGGATACCTTTTTACCCTTCGACATCAGTCCAAGATGGATGAATAATCCTTTGGTGCTTGGGAGACTTAGTTTCCACAATCATGTCTGCTCTTTAGTCCATGTCATACTTCCCAAGTAGAGTGACAAATTCTACTTGGTGTTTGGGAGATGTCGTCACCACAAACATGATTCTAAGCATGCATACTATTTTAATTTGTGCACAATAAAAAGAGAACTAGTCTTATAAAACAAAAACATTGTTCATTGAAAATGCATTTTCATATGCTTACTCTAGTGCAACATTGTAAGCATTGACAAGGTTTATATTATCCTTAAGATAGGTTCTTTGCATACATCTAGCATCTTTAAAAGAAGAATTCTTAAACTTAATAAGATATCGTCAGATAATCTTACCGTTTCTTAATACCTTGTCTTCATGTCATTGGATGGACTCAGGTTGAAGTACTTCTTCTTGATCTTCGATTTTTGGAGGGTCTGCAACAACTATTGCTTCTTTTGATGGCGCTCCTTTGTAAGGCTTATGTAGGTTCTCATGGAAAACATGGTGCATGAGCCAATGGTTGGGAAACTTCAATTGATAAGCCATATCATTGACTAGTTTAAGAATTTTAAGGACCATAGTATCTTTTAGCATCATACTCTTGGTGGTCCGTAGGACTCTTGCCCGTAGTATGCCTCAAATGAGCCTTGAGAAACTTTAGCAAGACCCAGTCATTTTCCTTAAAGGCTAAGGCTCTTTTGTGCTTATTAGCAGCAACCCTTTTTGCCTTTCCTGTGAGATGGATATAACCCCTTTAATCTTTGGAAAATATTCTTGTAGGTCTCATCTATATTCATTAGTAGCGAAGATCTTCCCCTGTAATTGAAGTAATAAGGGACTTTTGGATCTTACCTCTTTAACCTCAAAATGTGCTTTCCCCATAGAAGTATGTACAATGTCATTGTACGCATACTCTATAAGAGGTAGTTACTTCTATCATCGAGAAACTTTAGAAAGACCCAGTCATTTTCCTTAAAGGCTAAGGCTCTTTTGTGCTTATTAGCAGCAACCCTTTTTGCCTTTCCTGTGAGATGGATATAACCCCTTTAATCTTTGGAAAATATTCTTGTAGGTCTCATCTATATTCATTAGTAGCGAAGATCTTCCCCTGTAATTGAAGTAATAAGGGACTTTTGGATCTTACCTCTTTAACCTCAAAATGTGCTTTCCCCATAGAAGTATGTACAATGTCATTGTACGCATACTCTATAAGAGGTAGTTACTTCTATCATCGAGAACGTTGATCTACTTCCATGACATAGGCTTTTAGTAGATTCAAGAATCATTAGATTAGTTATTTCACTTTGGTCATCCATTTGTGGATGATAGGCCGAAAGATAAATTCAATCTACTTCTTAGATTCCAAAAGAGACCCTTAGAAATTACTGGTCATTCTAGGATCTTTGTCACACTATGGGTGTTGGAAAGGCATGATGCTTGAAAATTTGAGATTTGAAGAGGGTTGCCATTTGATGTGCCTTAATAGTCTTTTTGACAGGCATAGAGTGTGTTTTCTTGCTAAACCTGTCAACTATTGTCCATATTCCCGTGTTCCCAAAGATAAAATTCATGGATATACTCTCCCATGGTGAATTAAAAATTGGTAATGGCTGGAGTAATCCAGGTTGCTTCCGTCTATCATACTTGGTCTTTTGGAATACCACACATTTTGAAACATACTCTTGTATGTCCACTTTCATAGTAGGCCAATACAGGTACGTCTCTACTCCTCGAAGAGTAGGTTGATTTCCTCTATGCCCCACATAGGGAGGGCATGGGATTCATACATGACTTTCTCACAAAGGGAGTGGGTAACACATAGCCTATTGCCATGGAGAAGATAACCATCCTGCAAGGTGAATGGTTCCTCTTTCTTCCCCAAAGCAAGGGTTGACATTATGTCTTTAAAGTCAGGGTCAGTGGCATACTCATCTATCATAGAAGATAGATCATTGTGAGTTGCTATTGACACAACATTAAGTTTTGGTCGTTGGTTGTGAAAGTGCATCGACCACTTGATTGTGCTTGTTAGTAGCAATGTGAGCAATATGAAATTTAAATTGAAAAAGAAAATTTGCCCACCTCATTTGTTTGTCGAAGAGCTTGGTTTGCATCATGAAGTTCTTGAGGCTTTGTGATCCATTCGTAGGATGAATGGACTCCCCAAGAAATAGTGTTTCCACATGTTTATGGCATATAGAGTAGCTAGTAGCTCTTTTTTGTATTTGCCCAATACTCACTTATCAAAGTTGAGTCTTTGACTTGCATATGCTATGGCATGCCCTTCTTGAAGCAAAATAGCTCCAAGGCAGTTACCACTAGCATCACATTGGACCTCAAATGGATTTGAGAGGTCTAGTAGTGTGAGCACACATTGAGAGATAAGATTCTCCTTCATCTTCTTGCACTTTTTCAGCCCATGAATACTTAACGTTCCTTTTATGTTAAGTCATGTAATAGACCTGCTATTAGTGAGATTTTTATTTTATTTTATGAAGCATCTATAGTATGCACACATACTTATAAATCTTTGTACCTCCTGTAGATTCCTTGGATTAGGCCATCCTCTTATTATCTGTAACTTTGTTGGATCCGTATGGATGCCATCCTTAGAGATAATGTGACCTAACTATTGAATCTCTTATAGGGAAAATTCACTTTTCTTTTGATTAATTAAAAGATTATTCTCTCACACAACTTGAAAGATTACGTGGAGGTGTCGCTTGTACTCCTCAAGAGAAATTGAGTGGCCTGAATATTTTTTTCCATCATGAGTTTGAATGCGTCTGGAGCATTTTCCAGGCCAAAACTTTGTAAATTATCAAATAGATCTTCTATGCGCGGCACGAGAAATCTATTTTTCATAGTAATCTTATTTAGTGCTCTATAGTCGACACACATGTGTTATGTGTCATCTTTCTTTTGCACTAAAAGCAATGGTGAAAAAAAATGAGGAGCTAGACCTCACCATCCCTTTTTCCACCAATTCATGCACTTGCCTCATGATCTCCTCTTGTTGAGCTTGTGAAACTTGATTAGGAGGCTTGTTAGGCAATGAGCTTCCTGGTAGGAGCTCAATTGCATGGTCATCATCCCTCATTTTAGAGGTATCTCACTAGGGATGTCATCAATGAAAACATCTTGGGATCCATTTAGGAAATTAGACAACTCTAATTCCTCTTGATTCCATTTATTGCAAGGATATGGTGTTCCCCGACTCATTAGCATCCATGTACATGCTCTTTTCCCTGTAGGTGAAGTAGATTCTTCTTTCAGGAAACTTCATGTTGGAATCCATGTGGTTAAACCATGGTGCCCCAGCGATAACATTCTCATGTTTGAGAGGGAAGATGAAGAATTCCTTTTTGTCCACATAGCTTTGGACATGAAGCCTTAATTTTCCAATTAAGGAAGTAACTGAGACATCTTGTCCCTTGATCTAGCTCCATTGGCTTTCAATGTATCTCCCATCTCGTAGGCTTGTATGTCTAGCTTAGTGGTCAACTCCGTGGATAAGAAGTTGTGAGTTGAACCAGGGTCAAACAAAATAAAAGAATCATACTCTTGCATCTTTACCCAAGCATAGGAAAGGAGAAATCCTTGACAATGAGCATCCTCTTTTTGGAGCTTCAAACATAGGGGCTCTAGGAGTCTCATTGCGGGAAATTCTCTTCCCGATTCTCTTGGGGTAAGGACGATAACCATGTCCTTGATCCGCACACTTAGAACATTTGTGGTCCTTTAAAAAAAAAAACTTCTAGCTCTTTATGAGAGAGTTTATATTTGCCTTTGTGAACTCCCTTCTCCTTGGACCGATTGTTTTTGTTGTCGTTGGAATGGCCTTGGGAAAAATTTGGGCATTGCATTTCCCCTTGGCATCACTTTTGTCTTTATTTTCCATGGGTTTTACATTCCATCTAGACCCTTGTTGGAAATTGATGCGCGAAGCAAACATGGTGTGGTGGATTACCTTGGTGATAGAACCAGGCCGTTGAGAGTTGACATACTCAGCCATCTCTTTGGGTAATCCCGCACTGAATTGTTTCTTTTGCACGGCAAAGTCTTTTTTTTGAAGGATAGTAGTATTGAGATGTAAATCCCAAAACTTTTCCACATTTTTGTGGATAGACTCATGAGAAGAAGCTTTAAACTTCACCATTTGATAAGCACTTTGTCCTTTGCATCACTTGCAAGGAATTGCTTCATGATGGAAACTCGTCGAGTTTTCCATGTCTTTGGGGCTTCGTTGTTGCCACGAAGGTTAGCCCACCATTGATGAGACGATTTTTGGAAGTGAATAGCTGGATGGTGTAGCTTGGAGGACTCCGTGAAGCCCTCGTCTCCAAAGGCCACATCAAATTTTTGGATGAAGGCCAATACTTTGTCGGTAGCACCAAAGGTGCCATCATAGGTGAGAAAAGAGATACTCTTTCCTCCCTCTTTGAAATTATTTAGCTTTTGTGACCTTCGTCATGCAGGGTAAGATTTGCAATGTCCTCCCCTCTTGTATTCTCTAGGAGAATAGCCATAGCTTTCATCGGTAGAGGAGGAAGATGAAGAAGAATGAGAAGAGGGTGACCTCTTCCTTGCCCTTTTCTTCCTTTGTTTCCTCTCTTCCCTTTTGGAGTGACAAGAAGAAGGACTATGGGTTAACCATTTCCTATTGGGAGGAGTTGGCGATCGTCTAGACTGCCATCTTCATGGAGCCACATCTTTTGAGGAACTTAGGGAGTCATTACTTTCTCGTTCTTTGGTTTCCTCCTCTTGTATGGGAGAGAGCCTTCTTTTGGAGGTCTCACCAAGAGGCCTTCTAAGCTCTCTCTCCTCTTTGAGAGGAATGAAAATCCCATAATCACAAAGTTGTTGAGTAACTTCGGCTTGCAAAGAAGGGTTGCCCATATCTTGTTGCAACCTAGTAACAAGATAATTAACAAACATGGGGGCATCATCATTAACACCTTCATGTGAAAAATCAAAGTTATCAATGTTCATTCTACTCTCTTGGTTATTGTCATCCATGTTAATTGAGCTTATGTGTTTACTTAGTGTATGCTTTGCCAATTCAAAACCTTAGTTGCTACTCCTCTTAGCCTTTGAAAATAGGCACTTAAGTATCTACACCCACGGCTCGAATTGGTTAATTATAGAGTGTAGTGGAGTGAGTCTAGCATAGAGAAGTTGCCGAGGGATAGCTCCTTTCGGACTTCTTATGGCTTAATAATGGTAAATCCGCAAGCAAGTCTAAAACGGCTCCATTATTAAGACCAAATCTCCCGAGGTCTGCACCATATCCCACATAGTGGTCTCAACAAAACCGATAATAGATCCCAGACCCACTTACCCTAATATAATTAACAAAAACAACCATTAATAGGCTACTTAAGGACCTCTCTTCTTAAGCAAGAAAAGAGAAACCAAATGCTCTGATACCAATGTAATGGAAATGGCCTATGAACTTTCAGGGTAGCGGAATTAGGAAATTAGGTGAAGCACTTTTGAGAGATTACTTTGTGAGCATAGCGAGTGAACTTAATTGATGGTAGCAACATAAACATGGTACTTAGTTAACTTGGCATGAATTAGACATTTGCAAGAGAGAGAGTTTAGAGAACATAACAATAGTTGAGGACCGGATTCATATGGAGCCGGTCCCCCCTCCAATAGGCATTTGTGTTATAGTTTCTCCCATCAAGAGAGACTTGGTACAATACAATCTTTGTGTTCCTTGTGACCTACGTGATGCAATGAAGATGGAAAGCTTCATGCATCACAAGCATAACATAAACTTTGAGAAATCATTAAGTATCCCAAGCATCAGTCCCAAGGCCTCAAACACCTTCAAAGGTGGAGAGAGCTAGTGGGGAATGAGGGTAGAGAAGAGGAAGAAGAAACATTCCATAGGAGAAAGAAATAGTTCCTGACTTATCATTACTCTTCTTTCTAGCATACATAACAACATAGTAATGGAGATGGAGAATATAGATAGCTTAAGCATTGAAGCATGGATCTTGGTTGGATTGCATTCCATAGCCAAGAGTATTGATGTAGGCTCTCACTGCTCACAAGCTTGGAGAAGGAGGTGGTGTTCCTCCACTTTCACCAAGTGAGAATTGCCTCCCAAATGAGTGTGTGTGTGGATTATATCCCCCTAGCACCCCCCTTCCTTGCTTTGGGTGCAATTTCTACATGCTATAAGCTCATTGGACCCCTCTCCCCTTAGCCAATCACATGCACCATGCAGTCAAGCACATGGGTAGTCTTTTGACTAGTGTCCTCCTTACCCCTTAGAGAGAGAGAGAGCTTGAAAATATCTAGATATTTGTTAAATGGAGGTAGAAGCTCATTGGACCCCTCTTTAACCCAACCAATAGCATTCAAGCACACCATGTGGTTAAGCTTAGTGAGAGTCTGACATATGTCCCATGTGCTCTTTTAGAATTCCCCTAAATTTGAGATTTTTATGCATAGGAAGTTTCTCAAGAAACTTCCTCATTAAGTGTGTAGGTTCTCTTTTTGACTCAAGCATCTTACCCCCCATGCATAGGAAGCTTCTTAAGCAACTTCCTCATTAAATGTGACAAGTACCTCAAGTACCTTAGCCATCAAGCATGACAATCACCTTAGGTGGAGTTCCCACCTCAAGCACAACCCTAGCTTGTTTAAGTTTAGGTCGGGTTCCCACCTCAAGCACAACCCTAGCTTGCTGAAGGTTCCCACCTCAAGCATAGCCCTAGCTTGCTTAAGTTCAAAGGACTTTTAACACTAACCATTGGAGGTCTTTAATGAATCTAACCCCAAGGTGTTTTAAGCTCCATTAGATGCACATTGATCTATGATAAACTACCTCCTTTTAGACCCTTATTGAGATGTAACCATCTCTCCTCTTGGTCCCTTGCTGAGGTAAGTCTAGAAGCACTTATTGCACATTTCTCTTTGGTAGACCATCTCCTTTTGGACCCCTATTCAGATACAACCATCTCTCCTTTTGGTCCCGTGTTGAGATAGGTCTAGAAGCACATGTCTCTATTATAACTCTTGTCCCCGTTTATTCTCCCACATTAAATGACCAGTTTATTATGAGAAAATCATTTGGTAAAGTTAGATATTATATTTTATCACACACACACACACACACACACACTGATTCAGACCTACACATGTTCCTCTCCTATCCAGAGTTTGGGTTGTCCATTGCAAGTCCTATCACCACAATCTTGGAGCATCGAGAATCACTTATCAACACCATACATAGTACATCACATGTATCTTTGGTACCAAAGGTCATATTTGACCTCTGAGGATGAGGACGATAATAAAATCTCTCTCTCTCTCTCTCTCTCTCTCTCTCTCTCTCTTTGAGAACTAAAAGGCTCCTTTTCCTTTCTCTAATGAGATGAAAACTATAGTGATGGCTAGTTTTTTGTGTTTGTAGTGTGAATCTTTGGAGGGACAAACATGGTAGAAAATGACTACCATGGGCTTCAACTGCCAACTTTTACATGTTTTCTTCCATGCATTTATTGACAAGACTCAACAAGGACAAAGATTAAGAGTATGAGGATGCTCATTTGGGGGGGGGGGGGGGGGGGGGGGGGGGGAGAGAGAGAGAGAGAGAGAGAGAGAGAGAGAGAGAGAGAGAGCAGAGATCAAGTAGAATATGTACATCTCAAGGAGTAGAAGGACTTCATTATTGCTATATTGTACACTTGTCTACAAGGTGTTGGTGGAGGAGCACCCCCCAGTTGATGGTTCCTCGCATCCAGGGCCATACCACCTTTAACAGTGGAAATCTTGTCCCCCACAAGCCAAGTTTCCAACAACAATTACATCAAGTCTCTTCCACACATCATCGGGATGGTGATCAACCAAATTGAGAATCACTCCTAGGTATATATTTCTTCACTTTGAACTATTGAAATCATTGATGGGCCTTTGAATCATATCATTCTTGATTTGATAAGGTATGGAACTTTGAGTGTAGGCATAGTGATAGTTATGCTATCTGCCACACTCTTGCACAATAAGGAAATAAAAGAAGAATAGTGGGAGCTAGTTTGAAGGCAATGTCACAATCTACATGCTAGGTGGATTTGTGAATGCATCATGGACCAGTACATATGTTTCATTGTAATACTCTATCGCCTTACCATGCTCCAGAATTGACATAGGATTGACTCAATGATGTAGAATAAATCTCTTTAATATTAGATTTTGTGTTTGCAATGCTCATTAGCATTAAGAGAGTTGTTCTACAAGTTTTTCATTTTTAAAAGGAGAATTCACAATAGTGAGTGAATATATTATCAAGTCAAAAAATTTACAAAACAATCCTTGCTCACAACCCGAGCCAGGACATCATCATGAACAAAAGTAGAACCAACAATACATTGGCTATTGAGGGAGTCACCCTGCCAAATGAAACTTATAGCCTTAAATGGGGGGGAGTCGCCATCGCCAAACCGAGCCGAAAGCTACCAAACATAGGATGTCACGGCATAGATCCTGTTGGCTGCCATCTGGAGCCAAACAGCCACTGGGGAGCTAGTAGCAAACCACAGCCAAAGGGAAACTAATTGCCAAGAAGGAGATAAAACACCATACACCCTAGGAGCACACGCAATCAAACAACAAAGGGCCGCTACCCATGAGAGACAACACATCTCAAACCCAAAGACAAACTGCCAACAAGAGCCACGTGAGATCCAAGCCTTCAAGGGGGACATGCCCCTTCCTTTTATAGAGTTTTTTTTGTACTTCCTCCCACCCTCTCTATTTTTAAGTTGTATATACACCATCATATTAGGGCAACAAGAATTATAGTAGGATTCTTATCATAGGGACGCATGTGCATCTCCTATGCTAAAATCACCCCCTTTGTTTTCCCTCTCATGCTACCAATTTTACATTGAAAATTCTGTTTTTGTAGCACTTAGAAAAAAACCAACAAAGTATGTCTATGTGGTCAAATTATGTGTAGGTGCAACCAAATTATGTATGTGAGTGACACTTGGTGATCTTGCTTTCATAAAACCCCAAATAAGCAGCATTCAGACCACATGGAAGTAACCATATATAGATGCACGGGTGTAAGTCTATGTGGTGGGCACAAAATGGTTCATTCAGAAAAATAAATTGTCACTTTGGGTCAAAGGAAAATTTGACATTGCTTGGACCCATGCAAAAAAACATCATCTAGACACTTTTGCAATGCAAAATGTAATCACAACATTCATCTCAAAGCCCAAAACAGTGGAGTTGCAATATATAGTTGCAAATCTATAAAATTTGTTGTATCTTTTAATATGTTTTTTTTAATTCTAGATTTCATATGCAAGTGAACACCCTAATGTGGACAATGTATGCGATTATGCATGTAGTGCTTCTTTATGTTTGTGTTTATCAATCTCTTCCTTTGTACCTCCCAATGTACAAGCTATTACTGAAGCTACCATAGTGGGATAAACCAATCTAGTTATAAAAGATGCCAAAACCTAGCATTGTGATGTCATCAAGAGCTAGATTGATCAGCGCCTACATCAAGGTTCAAAGATAGATATTGCTAGAGACAAAGGGCCATGGTTTCAAAGTTGGTGTGAACAAAGTTGCATGGATTTGTAGTTTTCTTTGTTATTTCTATCATAGCTAGCACCATCATAGAATACGAAGGGAGTCCCACTCGTCTTTATTAATGCATCAAGCTAAGAATTGTGATTAAACGCCATTTATTCATGCATCAAATAATTGTGGCTAAATTCCATTTATTCATGCATCAAAAAAATTCCAAATGTTGTGCTCAAACATCTCTACTTTGATATAAGCTTTAGGTTGACTATAAAATAGTGTTGTGATATAGGCTTCCTATTGACTTTAGGTTGACTATGAAATAGTGCTCACAAAGGATTATTTAAAGAATAAGTATTTTGGTTGAATTTTACTCCACCTATACATGCAATAGACATATACATGCTCGCACACAATCCATATTTAAACAGAGACACATACACATACACATGAATTTATTTCTCTCAAACGCATTTGCTCGGGTTTAAGTCTGCTCGGTGATTGGTAAGACTCGATTAAATTTGGATTAAGCTTTAAACTTTCCCTTAAACTACCAAATAAAGAGGCTCTTCTATATCCCATTTCACTTCCTAATGGTATCATGGAGAAAAGGATCATAAGTGCAGTCTACACTAAAATCGCATTCTACATCTACATCGGCACTACTAGCACGCTTTGGCCCTAGGGACACTTTTTTACGTCGTTTAAGTGACCAAAATTGCATCGCAACCAACTTCACTATAGAACCATCGCTTAAGAAATGCTTATAGTGATGTATAAACGTCAAAAAAATGTGTTGCTTATGCGGTGCCCACCATTGCTTATGCAACATAAATAGTAACTGTTTAGTTGCATTCTTTAAGCAGCGTACTGTAAAATATGTCTCTTAAGCGATGCTATTCCTTTTTTTTTGGACACAAATCTGTCAGGCTCCCAAGAGCCCCCAACTATATATGTGTTTAAGTCTCTCTCTCTCTCTCTCTCTCTCTCTCTCTCTCTCTCTCTCTCACACACACACACACACACACACACACACACACACAAGATTCTCGTCGGATAGATCTTTAAGGTCTCTTGGGATAGTTTCTTACAACCTTAAAATTCTATTTTTCTTCTTCTTATTCTTCTCTCTCTCTCTCTCTCTCTCCCTCCAACAAGATTTGAAGCAGAAAGTACACACTTGGGAGAGTTGTACATACACTACAACAAAAAGAAACCAATGAACTTATGCAAACACAAAATCAAAAGTATGAATGATCATGGTATGATGTTTTCTTCATTTATACTATGCAATTACCCAAAAAATTCAAATAAACTAACAATGAATGAAAAAACCTTGATTTAATTAATGATCATCATGGTATACTATTTTCTTCCTTGATACTATGCAATTATACAAAAAAAGAAATAATGAATGAAATTACTTGATAGTATAAACAAAAATAATTGAAACAAATCGAATGTTAATGAAAAAACTTAACAATACTATACTGCAAGTAAACTATAACCGATTGAAGCAGATTGAAGATATAGATCATCAATGTATGTAGATAAAGTACAATGCAAACACCCAAACATGATCATCTATCTAAATGACTCTACGGCTATGTACCAGTATTGGAGAATGATGATGATTTTGGTGATTTTCCTAGAGCATCTCAAGCACTACACTCCAGGGCACATTTTTGCAGTTTGGACACCTTGGCTTGCCATCATGATTATCTCACTTTGGAGCCTCCTTGGCATAAAAAACCACTTTAATCATACATTCCCACTATCTCTGACCTGCTCAGGACATCCACAATTTCCTCGATACTTCACCATGCATCTATCAGCATACACAACATTGCACTATACACTTCCCAGCATGGACCAACTTTGGTCGCACCATCATTGCACACCCCCTAGTTGAACATTTATGTTCAACCATACACATGTTTATTTCACCTAAAAAATAGCAGCAGACAAAGAAGCACTCTGTACACCACAAAACATGCTACTCTATGTATAAAACTTGTCTCCTGCCACCCTCCATCCCTGCTCAAGCAGGTTACCCTAACCCCGTGATTTACAACATGGACACCACCTGAGTCAAACACTTGGCATTGGTCACACCCATCCACCTGCATCAGGCTCACATGGTGCCGCACTAAGGCATATAGCCAATCATGTGACACAAGCTGCTCTCGGCATGCTTCCACTGCTCCCAACATTCATTGACATACTATTATGTCCAGATGGCTTGTCAAACAGCATCACAGTGTGAAAGATAGAGCAGTCCAAAGTTAGAAGGTTTTGGAGATCCACGTTGGATCAGGCGAGTGTGGACAAGTGGTCAGAGCTGATCCGGATGGGTAGACATGAAGAGCTTAAGTTGCGATGCATGCTCGTTGGTGCAACCAAAGTTGGTTCGAGATGGAAAGTGATCTATGCCAGGCAAAGGCTGCAAGCAGGTGTAGTCCATAAGGCTAGGGCACGTACTAAGGTCCTGGGCAGACTAGTGGTAGTGGAAATGTATGTCTAAAGCATGGTTTTAGGCCAAAAAGCTTCAAGATAGGTCCATATGGGATAGTAGGTGAAGTTGCTCAAAGTGCCAAGTCGGTGCTCAAGCATGTAGTGTTTAATGTGCTCTAGAATCCAGTCCAAACGGCTCATCAAACGGAGCCCCAATGCTCAAGATATTGTAGTGCAAAGTTAGAAGGTTTAGCAAATCCCCGACAGGTAGGGCAGATATAGATAGATGGCCAAAATCGGGATCATTGGATACGCATGTAAAGCTCAAGCTGTGGAGCATGTTTTGTCTTTTTGGATTGCCATTCGGAGCTCAGCTGTGCAAGTTATGGGCCGATGAACATTTGTCGGGGGCCAGTTTTGGCATGGATTGACCGTCCCATCGAGCATGCCATGTGGAGGTCTCTTATCCTTGTTAGGGTTCTAGAAGTGAGTCTGTGCTGTGTAGGGAGAGCAAAAAGTGTCGGCTCGATGATCGGATTTACATTGAACAAGATACGGCTCCGCAAAGTGGGATGCAGTTTACGAGAAGGTGTGTACAAATGATTCAGCCCATTTTTCTCTCGCTTCTGTTTTACGGACCTGGAGTAGTCGAATTGTGGCTGAGATGCGGCAGAACTCTTGGAGTTTGATAGTAGCAGAGTGTAGCTACCCCGAGTTTTCAGCAAGCCCGTGCACATGCGAACACCAGCAGCATGAGAATCGGGGATTCTAGCTCTCATTTTATGAAGACTAGAACAACGGCGCCGCCTTCGGCGGCGGCACCACCTCCGATGGTGCTATGTGAATGCACATGAGAGACACCCTTGCGACCAATGTAGTGCCAATCACGACTTTTTTTTCAACGACCCTTTACTGACAATATCATCACAAACTCTTTTGCCCATATCAGCATCTTGTGTAATGCCACATTCCTTCAAGGTGCAAGTGTATGTGATTCATGATCTTGTTGTTAGACATATCTTGCAATCAATGCACTCTTGTGAGTCCCCATCACAACAAAAAACAGCCTCGAGCGTCTTCTCTCTCTCTCTCTCTCTCTCTCTCTCTCTCTCTCTCTCTCTCTCTCTCTCTCTCTCTCTCTCTCTCTCTCTCTCTCTCTTCCGCATCTCGGACAAAAAGCTCCTCAATCAATTTTTGTGCTTAATGGAGTGCATCACATTTGGCATACATGACCACCAAGGTAGAGCCAAGCGCAACGTCTTCTTTCATCAACCCCCTGACTAACATGTCGACCAAGGCATTGCGAAGCATGCCGTTTCTTTCCATAACCTTTGACTAACCATATCATCGCGAATTCTTTTGTCCATATCTGTATCTTGTGTAATGCCAAATGCCCTCAAGGTGCAAGTGTACGTGATTGCTTAGGGTCTTTGAGGGGAGAAATAAGAGAGAGCGCAAGACAGAGGAGATCTTGTGATGTTGAAAGGGGCTCCCATTTCATATTATGGCGACCATTGTGCTCAACTCGGCACCTTCCCTTAAAATTTTGGGCTCCTATACTACAATATATGGAGCGTGCCTCTTGTTGGTCATCATGCATCGAAGTGATCCTGCTTGTCTTTTGCTTGTTGGTGGTCAATAGACAATGCATTTATTTCCCTTGCCATGGATTCTACACCCAATAAATCTGATCCATCAATATCAAAAAGCGTCAAAGAATGCCCATGTACATCACCTTCACAAGAATAGTATTCAGATGTGCAATCCAAGAGATGACGTACCAAACACGAAGCTTATCAAGAAGTTGTGCTTTTCAAAAGGATGACACATTGTGAGGTCCAGTCCAACGCCACCGCCATCAGCATACGGGAAAAGGGAGAGCATTAGGAGGTGTAGGAGATGATTCCAAGGAGGGGCCCTATCCATGAACGTGCATGGTGGGTGGTTGACTGCAGCTATAGAACAATGAGAAGAAGAAGAAGAAGAAGAAGAAGAATATTGCAAGGAGCTCCTGATAACTTTTTCAGCGGCAAGCGAGTGTGGCTTACTTACATAGGGACCTCTCTCTCTCTCTCTCTCTCTCTCTCTCTCTCTCTCTCTCTCTCTCTCTATTGAGGCACCGAGCTGTAAAGCTCACTCACCGGAGCAAGGAGAAATGGACAACGTGGCCGAGGGAGGGGCCAAAATTCCTTCCCGCACTAATATCGTATAAATACAGATATAGATTGACTCTAATGTTTGGGAAAATTGTTAGTATGTCCCCTCTGAGGAATTCGAAAGTGCCTCCTTAGAACTCAAAAATGTAGGTTTAGCGCATAAAGTAAAGGAAAACGTTGTCCATTATTTTTTAAGATAGTGTAATTCAATTTCTTGATTAAAACAAACAGTAGGGAAAATTACCAAAATACCCCTCTGCTTTGTGAGAATTCCCAAAATACCCCTCAAATTTCAAAAATTCCCCTCTAACCTATATTCCTTTTTTTAGACATAATCACCTTTTTTTTCTGCAAGGGATTCATCTCCAAAGCCTACATTAACTTAAATTCTATTTTTAGTATCTTTAGAGAAAAGCTAAAAAAAAAATTATCTAGAGAAATTTGATCTCACGACCAGGGGAATTTTGGAAAATTCGAAGGGCAGTTTGGGAATTTGTGACAAAATATTGGGGGTATTTTAAGAATTTTTGAAATTTGAGAGCTATTATGGGAATTTTCTTAAATGAGAGGGATATTTTGGTAAATTTCAATGAAAGGACAAAGGCGCGACTGGTGCTCCCTCTCTCTCTCTACCGTAGCGTTGAGATATCTCTCTTTCTCTCCCCCTCCATAGTTGAGAAGCTTCTAAAAATGGATCAACTCTATCATCGCTACTTCTACACCGTTCTTAATACCACCCTCCTAGGCTTCTCTCTTATGGACTATGTGACCACCTTCAAGCTCTCTCCCATCCCCGAACATGGCGACAATCAAGTGCCCGACCACCTCCTCCATTGGAGCTTCACTTGTAACCCCACTTCGTCCATGTCCCTAGAGGATTCTCTCTCTATTGTCTTCTCTTTGTACCAAGCTCCAAATTCGGCTCACCTTGGCTGCTCCCAATTGTGTTGCTCTCTCTCTCTCTCTCTCTCTCTCTCTCTCTCTCTCTCTCTCTTCATTTCATTGCATTCTCCTAACTTATTCAGTCATAAGTCAATAACGACAATGTCTTCAGACTCTCTCTCTCTCTCTCTCTCTCTCTCTCTCTCTCTATATATATATATATATATATATATATATATATATATATATATATATATATTCATTTCATTTCATTTTGTTGTTCTAGCTAATGTAGTCATAAGTCATTAACGAGAATTTCTTTAGATTCACTCACCCGGGTCTCCACGACATGGAGGCAGTGTTCGGGAAAAATGTGTCTTAGCTTAATATCGTGCCGTTTTCAATTTCAAAAATCCCGGTTGAGAGCAAGAGGTGAAGGAGAAATTCTGCCCCAAAATACAAAAGAATAGTGTGAAAACCCCAAAACAACATAATTTTTAAAAATTTCCTCTTGGAAAATTCAAGGAAAGGAATTTTGTATGTTTGGAAAAATGATTTTTCCTGAACAGTGCATGGAGCTCATGATGTGCCGCCACAACCTCAAGCCATCGCCCCCTGCATGCATCCATCCTCCGTCACCGTTGCCCTTTCCCCCACCCCCCACCCCCCACCCTCACACACCCATGATGCCTTGCATATGCCGCCTCACCTACTGCTTTGTCCACAACATGTCGACACTACTGTGCCCAACTGCTTGTTCAACAGTGTTGCACCCTCCACAACTTGTCGTGCAGCATTCCTACGTGGCCCTTCCCCCCCCCCCCCCCCCCCCCCCCCCCCAAAAAAAAAAAAAAAAAAAACACATACACACACACGAAACCTAATGCCTTGCATGTGCCACCTCACCTACCGCCATGTCCAGAACTTGTCCGTAGTACTGCTGCCTGCTGCTCGCTAGACCGTGCTGCATGTCCCTCCACCTCAAACTGTAAGCAGAGGTGCATGGTTACAGGTAATATGAGAGGGAGGCCGCCTCAAGCCAAGGCCGAGAGCATTACGGTGAGTAGTGACCTACCTCCTACGATGTCAGTGACGCTTCATGATCTAGTGAGGAGCATGCTATTGCTAATGAGGGGAAGCATCAAAATGAGAGCTTGCGGGGTGCCCTTTATAGCGTGGGGAGAGGTGGTGAGATTGAGCTCTCCTGCGGCTAGTGGCCAGCTCGAGACCGAGAGAGAAGCATCGGTAGGTGGCTCACACTACGCAGCTACATGCCGCATTGAAACGAAGGTCAGAGAGGAGGGAAGAGACGCAACCCGAGTGCATTGAAAGAGTGAGAACGACACCACGAACGGCATCCATGCACGGTGCAATCAAAGCATTTGTCAAAGGAGTTGTGCACTGACACTGTGTAGACTCAACTTGACTGCGCAAAGGTGGTCACTGGTAGGACTCAGAAGTCAGAGGCACCTCTCTCCTCCTCCTCATCCTCCTCCTCTCTCTCTCTCTCTCTCTCTCTCTTTCTCGCTGTGTCTCCTTACCGGTTCCAGACTGCATTCACCGGAGGAAGGAGGTCCAGCCACATGGCAGGGGAAGGGAGCCAAAATCCCTCCCCCCATTATAATAGTACTAGTATAGCCGGCGGCTTTGCCACCTCTCTCTCTCTCTCTCTCTCTCTCTCTCTCTCTCTCTCTCTCTCTCTCTCTCTCTCTCTCTCTCTCTCTCTCTCTCTCTCTCTCTCTCTCTCTCTCTCTCTCTCTCTCTCTCTCTGTGCGTCACTGTGCTCCCGGACGCTGCAGGCCACACCTGCCGGTTGAAGGAGGATCTGACGCGTGGCAAGGGGGGAGCCGTAATTCCCTCCCCCTTTATCTAATACTAGAGATAACAATGCCATTTCCCTTGGGCAGCTCTATACCAGAGAGGCTCTCAAGCACGCTGGATTTTCCACTGGATTGGTCACCCACTACGACGATGGTGGGAAGCCGAATGCCCTCCTCGCTCACACCTAAGCTTCTGAGCCTATCAACCGTGTCAAGAAAAGGGCGAAGTTTGAGAGTGAAGCTGGTGCTAATGGGAGAGCGAGGAGCTGTATGATACTGATCAACTACTAAGGTGGCTACTACTACTGCTTGACGCGGCTTGCTGCTAAATTGCACAATAGTAATCTGACATTGATCAGGCAGGTCCTTAGACGACTCATAATTTGATATACTGCTTCTGGACTTGATCAGATGCTGCTGATGATCCTCATCAATATGTTGCAATGAGCGGCCCAGTAACCTTGGACTGGTAATCTTTTCTTACATGCAAGACTTCATTTTGGCTTAGTCTGAAGTATGGCGCTTGCAATGCAATGGAAACATGGGAAGCTGCCGCCAAATTTAGCTCTACGCGTTTATATTGACTAGTATAGCCGACGGATCTCTCTCTCTCTCTCTCTCTCTCTCTCTCTCTCTCTCTCTCTCTCTCTACGTCACTGTGCTCCCGGACACTGCAGGCCACACCCGCCGGTTGAAGGAGGATCTGACGTGTGGAGGGGGGGGGGACTGAATTCCCTCCCCCTTTATCTATCTATTAGTATAGATAGATAAAGGGAAATAGTGGAACCATACTTTTGGGGGGGGGGGGGGGGGGAACAAGAAGTGAACTTCTAGGCTAAGGCTAAGGAGGCAAAGGGGAAAGAAAAAGAGAAAGTGAGTGAAGAGGCCAAAGGCAGTGGCACCCGGCGCTATGGCTTAAAAAAGAAATTTTTTTCTATGCCTTGTAAAAAGAAGGAGGTGCAGTGAAAAAAGAGGGGCGACGGTTTTCGAGAAGCAGGGGTTTTTTTTCTTTCCTTTTGGCTTGGGGGAGGAGGAAGAGAATGGCAAGAAAGAGAAGAGTTTCGTGCTCTCGATGATCGAAGTCGTCACGCAAGATGTTGTCCATGAAGTGGCTCGAAAGGGCAAGGGCCTTGCAGAGGAAGCAGCCAGTGAGGGTTTCCAAGAGGAAAAGTTATTGTTGAAATGAAGCCAATGGTGTATTTTTTGTCGAGCTGTGTGCCGACATAGTCGAGTTTGGAGAGAGGTGTATGCCTCTCTGTGTGAAATAGTGATGGCTATGGTGCGGCCTAGAGAAAACTGTATGGATCTTGTACATGGTGTTTTTCATTGAAGGAAAGCTATCATTGCCGGTTTTGGCATCCTCTCTCCGGGCCCCCTGTGCATGTGAGAGAGAAAGAGAGGGAGAGGTATTCAATTGTGGAAGACCTGGAAGCGGGCAAGATCGGTGTGATCGTTGGATAGCAATTGTCCAGGTCATGTGTGTGCTGGGCAAAGTGCAGGCGAGGCCCTGCTAGTGTGAGTTGTTTGTTTTGAAGGTGTTTTTTGAGAGGACAGGGGTGTTGTGGATACCCTGAGCTATATAGGGGCAGTTGTGTGTGTGTCGTGTGTGTTTTTCATTCCCCCTCTCCATCTTTTGGTGGCCCCACGGAGCAGCGGTCTGATGCTCCTAGTTGATGTCGAAGTGGTGATTTTGGTGATGCCAAAGGTACAATCTTTGAAGAGCTGGTGCTACTAGAGATGGCTTGGTCCGGTTTTCCCATTTTCACTGGGGTCGAAGATATGGAAACCTGGCTCGAAGACTATGGGCTGTTCGTGATGGAAAGCGGTTTGTCGAGAGAAGACGGTGCGGTACATGTGTTCCCACTGCTGGTTCGTAGTAAAGCGAGGCTATGGTTTGATGGCCTACGTAATGAAGAAAAGGTAGATTTTGAAGCCCTAGAGTCGGCTTTTCAAAGCAAATATGTTGCGGATGCGCAGCTGGACGAAGTAAAGAGAAAGCTAGATGGATTGAAGCAAAGCGTGGAAGGTGATTTTCAAGCGTTCGAGTGGGAGTTCCAAGGCCTTTGGGGAAAATTTATCAAGGTAACTGCTGCAAAAAATGCCAATTTTTTAAAGTTGACCAAATTCATGGATTGCCTGCATGAGGAAGTGCGTGATAAGGTGGAGATAGATGGCCCAGTGTCATACAAAGAGGCTGTAGCTCTAGTGAGAGGGCGGACCAAAACGATGTTGAAGAAGCGCAAAGCTAGGTAGGGTTTGCAAGGCGCTATGATGCGGTGATAGCCGAGCCACAGGTAGTACAAAAAGAAGTGCATGTGCGAGAAGAACCAAGGGTTCTTTGGTTACACAGAGACAAAGGTGGTTTCTATGCCGAAGATGCCGGCTAGAGCGGCTCCAATTATGGATGATGTGCAGGTGGTTCCAAAATGGACAAAGGAGGTGCTGTCAAGTCAAGGTGCGGCTGTAGAAGCTCCATTGAAGTGCGGTAAAGGTCAAAGAGTGCGGTTTGTAGAAGAGGTTGAAGCGGTGAAGCTAGAGGAGATTCCCGAGCTCAAGAAAGAGGAAGAGACTGACAGTAGCTCTATGGATACAGACACGAATTGGGAGACTGAGTCGTCTCAATCCAGGTATGATGAGTTTGACCTCTTGCATATGATGATGAGCAGGTAAAACTAATGTGTGTTGCCATGTTGCTACCTTCATTATGCCATGATGATGAAGGTAGCGGTAGAATATGCCATGATGGTGCAACAGGTGCAGAGTTTTACTAGGTGAGATAGGGCAGTCTTGCCTGTGGTGATGAAGCTTGATGCAACAAAAGAGCAAGTGCTTGAAGAGCAGGTGATGGAAGCCGACAAGCAAGTGGTGCTTATCGACCTTGAAGGGCCAGTAGATGAGGAAGAGCTTGTCGATGCTGGAATTGAGTGCATGGTAGGTGAGAAGGGCAATGTGAAGCCAAAGATAGAAAAGTTTTCTATGCAGCCAGTGCACTCTATGACAGGTGATGGAGATTCCAAGGCGATGTCTAAGCTTTCCAAGGCGCTTTGTGAATGGTGGTTGAAAGGGATGTTGATAAAAGCGGTTGTGCAGTGGATTGTTGAGCAGGTACATGATTTTTTGGATGAGGATCTAGCTTTACATGGTTGGGAGTATGGGTCTTTTTGTATTGCTATTTGGAGCTCAGCTGTGCAAGTTATGGGCCGATGAACATTTGTCGGGGGCCAGTTTTGGCATGGCTTGACCGTTCCATCGAGCGTGCCATGTGGAGGTCTCTTATCCTTGCCAGGGTTCTAGAAGTGAGTTTGTGTTGTGTAGAGCCAGCAAAAAGTGACGGCTCGACGATTGGATTTACATTGAGCAAGATACGGCTCGACAAAGTGGGATGGAGTTTACGAGGAGGTGTGTACAAATGATTCGGTCCATTTTTCTCTCGCTTCCATTTTGCAGACCTGGAGTAGTCAAATTGTGGCTGAGATGCGGTAGAACTCTTGGAGTTTGATGGTAGCAGAGTGAAGCCACCCCGAGTTTTTAGCAAGCCCGTGCACATGCGAACATCACCAGCATAAGAATCGAGGATTCCAGCTCTCATTTTATGAAGATAAAGGGAAATACTAGAACTTTACTTTCGGTGGGTGGGGGGGGGGGGAGACAAGAAGTGAACTTCTAGGAAAAGAGGAAAGAAAAAGAGAAAGTGACTGAAGAGGCCAAAGGCATTGGCCCAAAAGAATTTTTTTTCTTTGCCTTGTAAAAAGAAGGAGGTGAAGTGAAAAAAGAGGGGTGATGTTTTTCGAGAAGCAGGGGTTTTTTTCTTTCCTTTTCGCCTGGGGGAGGAGGAACAGAATTGGGAGAAAGAGAAGAGTTTCGTGCACAGAAACTTTTCCTCTCGGCAAAGAGGAAAAAAAAAAAGAGAAATTGAGTGAAGAGGCCAAAGGCAGTGGAGCAAAAGAAATTTTTTTCTTTGCCTTGTAAAAAGAAGGAGGTGAAGTGAAAAAAGAGGGGTGACGTTTTTCGAGAAGCAGGGTTTTTTTCTTTCCTTTTTGCTTGGGGGAGGAGGAAGAGAATTGGGAGAAAGAGAAGAGTTTTGTACACTCGGCAATCAAAGTCGTCGCACAATGTGTTGTTCGTGAAGCGACTCAAAAGGGTGAGGGCCTTACAGAAGAAGCAGTCAACGAGGGTTGCCAAGAGGAAAAGTTTTTGCTGAAGCGAAGCTAATGGTGGATTTTTTGTCAAGCTGTGTGCCGACGTAGTCGAGTTTGGAGGGAGGTGTGTGTCCCTCTGTGTGAAACAGTGATGGCCATGGTGCGGCCTAGAGCAGACCCTACGGATCTTGTACATGTGTTTTTCATTGAAGGAACACTATCATTGCCGATTTTGGCGTCGTCTCTCCCTTCTTCCCCCCTTTCTTCTTTGCTCGTCTCTTGGTTGTGTGGTGCCGGTGTGTGCGAGCGTGTGCACCTCTTGGGTCCCTTGTACGTGTGAGAGAGAACGAGAGAGAGGTGTTCAGTTGTGGAAGACATGGAAGCGGGCAAGATCAGTGTGATCGCTGTCTAGCAATTGTGCAGGTCATGTGTGCGTTGGGCAAAGTGCAGGTGAGGCCCTACTAGTGTGAGTTGCTTGTTTTGAAGGTGTTTTTTGAGAGGACAGGGGTGTTGTGGATAACCTGAACTCTATAGGGTTAGTTGCGTGTGTGTCAAGTGTGTTCCGCATTCTCTCTCTCCACCATCTTTTTGGATTGCCATTCGAAGCTCAGATGGACATGTTATGGCCTATGGAATATTTATCGGAGGTCGGGTTTATGCTTATCGGGCCACGTTGTAGGCGCACTGATAGGGATATTTTTGAGCTCGCCAAAGTTTTGAAAAGTTGCATGTAACATGGAGAGTCACCCAAAATTTACGGCTCGCCGATCGAAGTCATGGTCACAACGATGCGCCCACTTCAAGTTGACAAACAATCATGGCAGCGCTAAACTCAGTTTTTTTCCCATTTTTGTGCAGCTGGCTATTCACGGGTGTGAAGTGGTCGGAATGCGATAGAGCTCTAAAGGTTTGAAGGTAATAGGGGGTAGCTTGATGAGATGGGTGTTTGGTGAACTCGAGTGCACGAAACACCAACCAAGTAGGAAACCTGCACTAAAAGCCCCCTTGGCTTTAAATGCAAAAGGAAAGGATGGCTAGAAGGTTGTATAAAGCTAAAGGGAACGGTGATTGGACTCAAGGGAAAAATTAAAAAAAAAAGAACTTTAAAGTTAAGTTGAAAAAAGGAGAAGTTTAAGTGAGAACAAAAAAGTGTCAAAAGACCAATGGCCTAGGCAGCTACTACAAACAAGTGAAAGGATCACGATGGCTTTCTAAAACAATAAGAAAATAATAAAATCTTTAGGTTGAGTTTAACTAGAAGAATTATAAGGTGAAGCACTATTAAAGAATGTCTCTTTTATTAAGCGATCGAGTGTCCTCTTCGCAAAGAAGCAAACCAAATATACTAGTAATTTTTTAAAGTTTATAGAATTTTTGAGCTAAGTCTTCATATCATTGCACCGGTTTTTCTTCTCTTTATCATGGTTTGCTCATTAATATATATATATATATATATATATATATATATATATATATATATATATATATATATGTATGTATATATATATATATGTAATTAATTAATATATATGTGTGTATGTGTATGTATGTAGTATAGAGCTTACTAGAATTAAGATGAAATAAAAATATCCATTTAATACTTTAAAACCAAAATAACATTTAAGGTAAGTCTCAATCATCACTCAAAACATTGAAAGCATCCTAACCTAACACATCTCTAAGGCTTCTTTTAGAAAGCCAAAAAAGATAGTTTGTTGCGATGTATCACTAATCAACAAGCTTTTTAACCAATGGTCTAGAATTACACCCAAAATGTAACCCTTTTAAAATGGCCTTATGGAGTCCCAAAAAAACAATGTGAAAGTTTATTATGGTCTGCATAAGGCTATGTGAGAGAAAACAAATAAAATTTAAA
Source organism: Adiantum capillus-veneris (assembly GCF_014529385.1). Classification (NCBI taxonomy): domain Eukaryota; kingdom Viridiplantae; phylum Streptophyta; class Polypodiopsida; order Polypodiales; family Pteridaceae; genus Adiantum; species Adiantum capillus-veneris. The sequence goes on from NC_140940.1 coordinate 77,616,015, forward strand.
TAAAATATAAGGTAAGTCTCAATCAGGTCATTTTTTTATGTTCTTCTAGTCAGTACTCGCTACTCACAAATGACTTATATATTATGAAAGGGCCCCAATAATAAGGTAAATGGTGCACATTGCACATTAGTATTTTGAAACAAAATAAAACAAAAAGGAAGTAAAATAAAAAGACACATTAAAAATCAAAACAAAAGAATATTTTAATGCTTTGAAATAAGCATAGAAAATAATTAAACAATTTAGTGAAGTGATTTTTTTTTTTGAAATCCTCAAATGAGAGAATCGTTTATCAATACCTCAGTGTTTGAGAAAGCTATGTCTAAGCTTAGGCTTAAGCCGATTGAAAATTGAGATTAGCCGGTTGCAAAGGATGGCAAAGGAGAAAAAAACCGATAAAATATACTAGAAAATAGTTTGAATATTTTGCAAATTTAAAAATTCTAATAGTATTTCCATTTTGTATTTGTATAAGGAGAAAACTTGCCACTTAGACAAAAAGGACTTTCTTGAAGATTGCATCATAAGATCAAACTCCTATGAATATTTTGTTTAATGTTTTGATCTCTAAAGTCATTTTCAAGCATGCAGAGAAAGTAAATGCTACCTAGTATTCTAAAACAATAGAATGCAGAGAAAAGTAAAGAAAGGATGTGAAATGAAAGGTACTAGTATGTGACCCGTGCGTTGCTACGGCCAAGGAAACAATGCCTCTATTTTCATAGGGCTATCTTCTCTTCCAAGTGGAACACTGTCAAAACTCTCTTCCTACGCATATAGTCTATCACATTTATAAAAGTGGTGCATGACACGACCTCTTAATAGATGCTGCAAAGTATTCTTTGATACCAAGATTGGAAGTTTTTCATAGACATTATTTTTCATGAGGTGCTAGCCCTTGTTCAACAAACTTAGGAGTGCTCTATGTAAGGTTTCCAGCTTTTGAAACCTTAAACATTGTACAAAGCTTGTAAAATTAACTTGAAAACCACCGTTGAATGATTCAATCATGGCTGATATTGGTATTTTTGGAATCATAAGCAGAGCTTTACTATGGTTAGTAATTTTCAGAATCAGAATCCGATAAAAACTGGAAAAGTTACGGGCCTTGGAAGGTTACACTAAGAATTCAATTAATTAATAAAAATTGGATGGTTTCAGTAATTATTATTAACAAAGACTTTCTTATCCTAAGGTTCTAGAATTAATTAATATTCAAATTTTCATCAATAAAATCAGTAGAATCAACCAAAATTGATTTTGAAAGATGTGGGGGCAGTGTGGAGCTATGGGGAACCTGCGAGAGACAGAAATAGCAGCAGTTGGCACTACCTTGAAGCTAGGGCCTGCTTGAGGTGTCAAAACCTGCCAGGAACTGCCTGGGGCCTGAAAAACTATAAAAACACCCCCTTCCCTTCATAAAAATTTAGACTCAGAGCCTTAACACACTCTCTCTCATCTAGAGAGATCGCTACGCAGAAATCACAAGAGATCATGCTCTTGCCTAATCCTTCTTGATTAGCAAAACTAGATTAACCAATTTTCTTAATAAATTAAAGATTAATCCTATATATACTTAAAAATTCTCTCCTAATTAAATATTCTCTGCTGATTGATGTAATTAAGCTTAGGGATATTAAGCTAATTAATAATTATATCATAATAGGACTGAAATTATCCATATTAACCATAAATTAATGGGCAATATATAAATTAAGTTTAGATTAAGTTGCGATAATAATCAGAGTTGTACTAAACTGTCATTAATCTAGAAAAATTATCTTATAGGTTTTTGAGTAATTTTCATAATTAATTAAGCAGAATTATATTGTTTTTTAGAAAAAAATAAAGAGAAAAATAATCAAATTGATTTCAAATGCTTTTAGTTATTTATCAGAGGTTAAATACATGTTAGGAAACCCGTGATAATTATGTTAACTTTAGATAATTAATTTACCTAATTACTTTAGCAGAATTACTCTATTTTTTGGATAAATTCAAAAGGAAAAATTAGCAAATTGATTCAAAATTATTTGATTTATTTATTAGATATTAATTACATGTTAGAGAACCCGTGATAATTATATTAACTTCAGATAATTAATTTACCTAATTACTTTAACAGAATTACTTTGTTTTTACGACAAATTAAAAGGAAAAAATTAGCAAAATGATTCAAAATGCTTTGAGTTATTTATCAGAGGTAAATTACATGTTAGAAAATCCGTGATAATTATGTTAACTACAGATAAGTAATCTACCTAATTACTTTAGTTGAATTACTCTATTTTTAAGAAAAATTAAAAAGGAGAAATTAGCAAATTGATTCAAAATGCTTTGAGTTATTTATTAGAGATTAATTACATGTGATGAAACTTGTGATAATTATTTTAACCTCAGATAATTAATTTACCTAATTACTTTAGCATAATTACTCTATTTTTAGGACAAATTAAAAGAGAGAAATTAGCAAATTGATTCAAAATGCTTTGAGTTATTTATCAGAGGTTAATTACATGCTAGGAAACCTATGATAATTATGTTAACCTCGGAAAATTAATTTACCTAATTACTTCAGCAGAATTACTCTATTTTTAGGACAAATTAAAAGGGAAAAATTAACAAATTGATTCAAACTACTTTGAGTTATTTATCAAAGGTTAAATACATGTTAGAGAACCTAAGATACCTATGTTAACCTCATATAATTAATTTACCTAATTACTTTAGAATAATTATTTTGTTTTTAGGACAAATAAAAAGGAGAAAAATAGTAAATTCATCCAAAAACCTTTGATATAATTATCAGAGATAGAACAATTAGCAAATTGATTCAAAATGCTTTGAGTTATTTATCAGAGGTTAATTACATGTTAAAAAACCTATTATAATTATGTTAATCTCAGATAATTAATTTACCTAATTACTTTAGAAGAATTACTCTATTTTTAGAAAAAATTAAAAGGGGAAGATAAGAAAATTGATTAAAAATGCTTTGAGTTATTTATCAGAGGTTAATCACATGTTAGGGAACCTGTGATAATTATGTTAACGTCAGATAATTAATTTACCTAATTACTTTAGCAGAATTACTTTGTTTTTAAGACAAATTAAAAGGGAAAAATTAGCAAATTCATCCAAAAAACTTTGATATAATTATGAGATATAGAACACACCTTGAAGAATCCGTGATAAATATGCCAACCTTAGATAAATAGTTTAAATACTTATTTTCATTAAAAGTAATTGATTCCGAGTATAAAATAGAGAAAGGAAATTAGTAAATGAATTTATCTACTTTACCTAAGGTTCAAAATCTCTATTGAAGGTTCGGAAAATTACCTCAGCGTAAAGGGTTGGTATAACAATTTATTATTAGCAATTTTTTCTTAAATTAGACCATAAGTATATGAGGAAAAGGTTATAAATCAAATTTATGAAAATTCCTAAAGATAGAACATATCAAATTAGAATTAGGGTGAGTAATCCATTAGCCGATAGGAATTATAATTTACTAAGGTTAAATACAAAATATTCAGGGAAAATAGACTAAGGAGAAACCTAATTAAATAGCTTTCCTAATTAAATATGGGAAATTACTTATAGAATAAGGAAGTTATAGGAGGAATATCTCATCCAATTAACTATCAAGGATACTCCAAAAATCCTTATTCTTGGATAAAAAGGAGGAAATGAGACTATTCAATTAAAACTCTAAGCGATTAAATCTTTTTATAAGGCTGCCGATATGGCTCCAATGAGAACCCAAGAAAATCCTCTTACCGAGGAAGAGGATATTAGCAACAAAAGAAATAAAACCACTAATGACCATGAGGTTGGGCCTAGCCATAGGCCGACGGAGGAAAGTCTGCGGGCTCCAACGCAGCAGTACATGGACGAGCACTCCCAGGTGGATTTCTATTTTGTTCACTTAAAAATCTTTTAAAGTTCATGTTTAAGTTAGCATTGCATACGTAAGGTTAGGAAGGATAAACTGGCTGTAAATGGAAGGTTACTTCCATGAAACTAACGAGCAATGATTGTAAATAGGAAAGAAATGATTAGGTTATGACTGATTGATCTAGGAAAGAAATGTTTGACCATCCTTAAGATAGCTTGTCTCAAGACACCTCTGATTCCTTGGAAATATTTTACTCTAGGTAATGAATAATGATGGCGATATCATATGGATGAGTCGGTTTCCTCAGCACGCATGGAGTCTTTGTCCCGTGCTTGTTTGTGTTTGTGGATATTACTTAAGATTTCAAGTTTATCCTAGAGGAACCGTTCGGTTGTATGGGCAACCGGTTGACGTATGGACGCTCAGACTTTGGGTGATGGCTTTTTCCACCCTAATTTTTATAAATAAGGAATGGGTGCCATTTTTTCATCCCTGTATAGATGGTCTTGAGACAAGCCAGTACTGGTGAGAGATACTTCAGAATGACAGTACCTTGTCTTAAGTCTAAAGATGTTTGTTTGCTGAAAGAATGTCTTCAATACTCTTTGCAAAGATTGTCTTAATGAAATTCAGTGTGAAAGTTAAAAGGAATCATTGTTTTAATTGTGAAAAGTATGTGGTAGTAATTAAACAACACAGAAATCATGTGTGAGTGCGGGGTGGTAAGAGTCATACTTTTTGATCCCCTATCAGACCCACCAGTGGTGAAGAGGATGTTGATTTAGAGAGCTATACATTGTATATAGCATGAGTCCATCTTCTATATAGTATGAGTCCATCTTGTATATAGCATGAGTCCATCTTGTACACAATATGAGTCCATCTTGTACATAGTATGAGTCAGTGTTGTATTAACCCTTGTATATACCATGGTTTTATGACATGCTTGTGTAGTTTAATTGAGATGGTGATAATGATTGTCAAATTTCTGTTTTCATTCAAAATTTAAAAGTATATAGAGTAGAAAACTTGTATAACAAAACAAAAGTAGTGTTATCACTAAAAGATTTTTATTAATTACAAACCCAGGGAAATGCAAAAAGTCTCTACACTCCCACCCAAGAAAAGAAACTACTGTTAAAACAAGTTCAATTCCCAACTTTCAAGGGAGAGGGAACCAACTTAGAACGTGAGGCCGAAGCCTGGCTCGACGCCATGGATGATTATTTCTTGGCAACAGGAACTGCTTCAGAAAATCAGACAATGTTAGGAATGTTTCGACTCACCGGAGATGCAAAACTCTGGTGGAAACAATATTGTAGAGATAACCCTTCCATTAGTCCCTCCTAGGAAAGAATGAAGCAGGCAATGAAAGAAAGATATCTTCCTCCAGTTCACCAAGCTATTAAAATGAATGAATTCTTCGCCCTCAAACAATATCTTTAGAGGAAGAGCAAGAGGAAATTACATCCAAGGAAACCAACGAAGGGTAGTGTCAGGCTACATCCAATATAGAGCAGACTTTTCCAAACATTGGATGCTATGGATTCAATAGAATGGAACACTATAGGAGTCAATGCCCCGAGGGGCAAAATACCAGAGTTGCTGTCGGAACCACTCCTCAGACTCATATAGGACAAGGGAATAATCAAAGAGGCAGAGGAAATAGAAGACGGGGCAGAGGAAGAGGTAGAGGAGCTAGAGCTTATGATGCAGTAGGAGAGCCTACCTTTCTGAACGAGGAAGATGAAAGAGCTACTCTTTTTGCCGCCATTGATAACCCTGGAGCTCGGCAACAGTATGCTGTCATCCAAACCACTGCAAACAGAGAAGGTGAAAAATTTGAACTACTTATAGATTGTGGCAGCACTCACTCTTTTCTCTCCCCTAAATGTTTAAGGAAATTTAAATTGAACCAATATCCCACCAAGAAATTAGTGGTAGAACTAGGAAATGGGAAAGAGGTTCTATCTCAATTTACAGTTGGGGAAGTTGAGTTTGAACTAGGAGGAACCCTTACTTCATCTTACTTTCGGACTCTACCAGTAGGAATCTATGATGGCATTCTAGGAATGGATTGGTTAATAAAAAATAAAGCCTAAATTCACTGTGCTCAAGGGAACTTAAACTTCAAAAATCACTTAGGTGAAGAAACATTAGTACAATAATCAAATGGGGAGCCTAAGGCTCATTTAGTTAAGGCTAGTTGACTTCTGAAGGGGTTATGCAAAGGGCAACAGATCTTTGTAGTAAAACTTAATAAGGTAGATGATTCAAGGGACAACACAACTCCAGAATGGCTTAAGGAATTTTCAGATATATTATCTCACTACAAGAGGTTGTGTGCTCTTGTGACGTTGTTAGCGACGGAAATACACTGGGTTTTTATAACCCCCGACGTCGCTATGAGCGTCGTTACGAGAGTGTCGCTATAAGCGTCGCAATATAGAGACGCTCATAGCGACGCTCATAGCGACGTTTACACTGAAGACTATAGCGACACTCATAGCGACGCTACAAAGCCATAAATAGCGACGGTTATAGCAACGCCCGAGAGAATTTTTTTTTGGTGGCAGGGCATTGAATGCCCTGCCACCCATCAACCATATTGTACTTGATTCACTTTTTAAAAAAAGTGCAAGGGTAGATAATAGACCCAAAATAGTCACCCAAAAGACGCATTGTTTGCAAAATTGACAATTGTACACATCATAGGCAAAATGAATTGATTGGCAAATGTAATAATGACAATTGTACAACATCATAGGCATAAAGAATTGATTGGCAAAAGGAACTGCGGTGACAAATGTAATAATATACATGGTTCAAAAAGACGTATAAAATCCGTCTCATGATACATAAGCTATGAGAAACCCTAAACTAATGCTATCTAGCTACGGCTAAACTGACGTCGTCTAGCCAGACGTCTCATCGCGTCCAAGCAACGTATCTGTCGGATTCTGCAAAAAAAGACAATAAGACAGCTTTCAGTAAGTATAAACATATAACGACATTTATAAAACAATACAAAAAATAAAAAAGAGTAAACCCTAATACTAACCATGCCGCCGCGAGAACTGAAAATGTCCATCAGGGCGTTTAAGCCCTTCCTGCCTGCGTACTCGCGCTCGTACGGTGTGGGATCACGTCCTGTCATCGACCACTGTCAAAACATACAAAGATTTCATTATGTTAGAATTAAAAAACTCATAAACCCTAAACTATCGAACATAAAGAGCAATGTGAAAACACTTACAAAATCGGCCTCAGATGATGCCCATCCACCGCTCCCCAAGTGGTGCGAGCTCCCTGCCTTTACTCGCGCTCTGGCTGCATCCTTTTGTTGCTTCCACGCGCTGCTTTCTTCGCATTCTTCCAATCTTCTTTGGCCAGCCAATCTGGCCTATTCCACCCATTCTTGATTGCTTTTTGCACTTCGGAACGCTTGTGTTTGCAGTATTCGCGCATTCGAATCTTCATCAGGTCTTCATTGAAGCGCTGATCCCGTGTTGGAACGGGAAACTCGTCATGAAGTATGCTGATGACTCTGTTTTTTAAATCACTTGGTACTTCACTCCATTTGTTTAGTATGTAGTGTCTAAATAGGTGAGAGCAAAGACCACGCATGCGCGAGATCACCTTCTTGCCGTCATCATCCATGATGATGCCGCCGCTGATGTCGACGGAGTAAGGCAAGCCCTCTGGCCGGTGACGCGTGAACCTGGGTGTCCCGACAGGGGTCTCTAGCGGCGTGTCGATGGGGGTACGGACGTCAGGTGTCTCCACCGACGTCTGGGCCCCGAAGCGAGGAGTGTCGAGTGGGGTGGCTCCTGGCGGAGTAGGTAGAGGTGTGTAGCTTCTAGGAACAGTCAGCCGTGCAAAACCTGGCGTAGATGGCGATGTTGTGGCTGCTGTGGGGGCGGGCAAAGAAGGGGAGGGTAAAGAGCCTCGTCGAACACGAGGCGGCGTGGAGGCATCGGTGGCGGAATCCCCACAACAACTGCCACCGCCACCACTAGAGCGCCGGTGTTTAGACGAGTGTGAAGATCGTCTCGTCGATGCCGAAGCTTCGAAACGCGCCGAATGCTCCAAAAGAGAGGGAGATGCGGATGGAGTAGGAACGTGCGATGATGCGCCAGAGCGATGACGCTCCACGTACCACTGTCTCTGCTGCGGTGACAAAGAAGAAAGAAACTCCTCATCATCCATACCTGCATTAAACACACGAATACTTAAACTTAATATTGAATCAATAGAGTAGACAATGACGCAAAGACCATTAAATACAATAACGTAGTGACGCATATAAATACAATGACGCAATGAATCGAGTGGTAGAAGAGGCAAGTCGAAAACTCAGAATTTTCAATCAAAAGATGTGAGCGCGAGTAGAAAAGAGCGTTATACACCATGGAAGGTACTTAGAGAGCCAGAGCTTTTACAACACGGAGCAAAATTGTTCAAATACAATATTTGTGGCTTTAAGAGATCTCTCTCTCATCCTCGCATAACTCAGCATAACTTCCTATATCTATATAGAGCTCTCCGTTTAAACACATATCCTCTGTTTCATTTTGTAGCTCCTCTGCATGCACCCCATATAGAGTAGTAGCATCTTGATGCTCGTCTGGCACCACCGCAGCGGCTTCTGATTGAGCATCTTCTCTGATCTCCTCCATTGATGCCATTATGATTGGCACATGGTAGCCTTCATACGTCCTTGCACTACGAGGGGCTACCTCTATGACGTACCACCAGTTTGATGTAGACTTTGTAGGATGAAATATTACCTGCCAGAGCCACATAACTTACATGAGAGCTTTCAAGCACATAACTTGTAAAAGGGGGATGTTAACTATTTACATACTTACTTGTTCACAATGCTCGGGTAGTACGAAAGTGTCTCTTAGGTCAGTCCATTTCTTAGTAGAATCCACCTCAAGAAAACCAGACTCTCCTCTACGCATAGTAGCGTTGCGACCCTCCATGATTATCTTGAACCATTGCACATCGAACAAGTCGACAAAAAATCCTCTGTAATCGATCCTCAAAATCTCTTGCAGCGTGCCGAAGTAAGTGAGTTCCGCCACCACAGGATCTGCATCAAAGGAACGTCGTCGACTAGACTGTTCAAATTTTGCCATGATTCCACAATCTTGAGTAAAACGCTTTTTGTCGATTTGTTCCACCCTAAAATGTCGACCTTTACACCATGCTGCTGTGTATGACTTATACTACAACGAACAAAGATTATGAGTGGCCGTTCAAACGTTTATAAATAAAGTCACTTGCTAGTCGTACATTGCAAACTTACCTTGGTCGCGCAACCCCGAGAGTACTCCCACTCTTCCTCAGTCACTTCGTCACCGCATTGTTGTGCGCTTTTCAATTGGTTGTGCAACCATCTTAAGCTCATGAAGGTTGGTAGGCTCTCCAGAACCGCTGGATAGTGCATCGGTGGTCGTCTTCCCCGTCTCCACTCGATTCGTGCCCTTTGTCGCTCTTGCTTTGCATCCTCATATTGTGAAATCCACTTTTGCATCACTGGATTGTGAAGCATGCAAAATCGGTTGATTTTAGCCTCTAGATCTTCCGTCATCTTCTTCTCAACACTGAGATTGCACATGACAATCCGAGATATGCGCTCATCATCTATGGTTCGCCATAGCGTGTCCCGGGATTTATCAAATCCGTCTAGCCACTCTCCAATGTACACTAGGGACTCTGATACCAACCAACCTTCTGCCATGCTACCCTCCGGACGTGCCTTTTGACGCACATATCCCTTAAGCGTTTTCATGAAACGCTCTAAGAAGAACATCCATCTGGAATAAACTGTGCCAGCTATTTCCACCTCATCAACTATGTGAACAAGAAGATGCACCTGAATGGTTAGCATTGTAGTAGGAAAATGTTTCTCAAACATGCACACAAGCTCTGCAGCATTTAGTTTGGCGAATGGTATGGAGTCTACGTTGATCTCCTTTTGTGAGATCCATTGCACCAGCTTTGCAAGTTTGTAGATTGTGCTACGGATGTCGAGAGACAAACATCCCTCAATGGCAACCGGTAAAATAAACTGTAAAGTATGTGTAGCAATGATATTAAAGTCCACATTTTATGCACTGATATTAAAGTCCACTATGAACGTACCTGACACATTTTATGCCAATCGTGTGACTTCAAACCGGTAAGCTTTCCTTCTTTAGTAAAACACGTTCGTAGCGAGTGCATTACGCCAGTGGGGGTCCGCAAAGATCGAATGGTCTCTTTTACTTTGCGTTCTTGGGCTCCTGTGAAAATCCATGGTGCTTTAGGGAGTTTTATCGATCCATCAGACGTTGTTTGCGGCCAATATTGCTCTATACGATCCACATTTCTAAGGTCAACTCTGGCTCCCAAAGTATCTTTCTTGCCGGTCAGATGGTCCCATAGTAGATTACCCACATTCTTGAATATGTGCATTGGATCGAGCAAGTGATTGATCATGAGTCGGGGCCAGTATGGTAACTCATACCATAGAGATAGTCTCTTCATCCCTGGAGGCAATCCGTCATCGCACATCTCCTTCTGCTCTAACCATGCTTGTGCAGACATCCTTGGTGGCTCTCTTCCCAAAAAGCCGTCGCGTAATACATGATTCTCTGGAAGATACGCTTTATGACCTTCGTAGATTTGCTTCTTCAGTGAGGGTGCCCTACGTGCATTCAGTCTAGGTCCACATGTGACACATGCTCTGTATCCGCTTGTTTGAAGCCCTGCATGTATACACATGATAATAGATCAACTATGGGAAAAAACAAGATTTACAGTGTCTGAGTGAGGAGTGTCAATAGATCACCTGAGCATTCTGTTAGCCCGGGATAGTCATGCATGGTCCACATTAGAATGCCTCTGATCAAAGCATTCCGTCGTCCTGTGTGTCGGCTCATATCCACCACCTCTATGCCAATCCACAATTGTTGTAGCTCTTCCAATAGTGGACGAAGATACACATCCATATTCCCCACTTTATATCGCCCTGGCACAATCAAGCTTAGCCATAGGTGCCCCTTCTTCGTAGTCAACCACGGGGGAATGTTGTAGTTGACGATGACAACAGGCCATACACTGTAAGATGTTGATCTTTGACCAAATGGATTTACGCCATCCATAGCCAGGCCTAAGCGCAAATTTCGAGCTTCCCTGGCAAAATCCGACCATGTTCCATCTATATGTTTCCATGCTACGCAATCTGCAGGAATTCGTAGCACACCATCCGAAGATTTATTCTCCTCATGCCATGATGCTAGGGCAGCCATGGACTTACATTCGAAGAAATGCTTGATGCGAGGAAGCAGAGGGAAATGTCGCAAAACCTTTTGTGGAATTTTTGTCCCGTGGAGATCTACTCGATATCTTTTGGAATCACATTTCGGACACTTCTCCATGTCTATGTATTCCCCTCTGAAAAGAATGCAGTCATTAGGACAAGCGTGGATAGAATTGTAATCCATCCCCAAGTTTCGCAAAATCTTTCTTGCTTCATCTCGGGAATCTGGAATCACATTGTCAGCTGGTAGTATGTGCTCTTTCAACAATCTACACAACATAAAAATATGATACAGTCGTGTAAAAATCTATCAGATCATTATACATTTAGAGTTTTATTAAAGTAAACTAATTGTAATAGATCACCTGAAAAGCGCTGTGACGCTAGTGTCACTCCATCCAAACTTTGCCTGCATGTTGAGAAGAACCAGGAGTGCTTTCAATCTAGACATACGTGCTCCATTATACAATGGCGTATCGGCTTCACTTTTCATATCATCATAGATAAGCCTTTCTGAATCCATGATCGTCTCGATCATTTCATCAATCTCGGGCTCAAACATTGCCTCGTTGGGAATGTGCTCTGCATGATCATCCCCCGAGCTGTCAGAGGCTACATCTTGTGGCCTCACATATGCTGCTTGACCAAAGCGCCTGCGAACACGTCTATTGGGTTGCAAGATTGCTGCTTGTTGGCCAGCGTCAGAGTCCGACGAGTTATAATTGGCAACAACTCGATCTATAATAGATGGATCGAACTCGCCAAATTTGCGAACGTGCTGCAAAGAAACACGTCTTGTCCGTCGCACAGCATGCTTGCATTGATTACAAGGACATAAGACCCTCGTTGAGAGATAGGTGTCTCGGTTGGACGGTCCCACATCCTCGTCACTACTCATAATGAGGATAAAAAACTTATAACCTGGACAACAAATTTAATATTCTATTGGCATTCTTCGTCTTATCTCTCTCTCTCTCTCTCTCTCTCTCTCTCTCTCTCTCTCTCTCTCTCTCTCTCTCTTTACCTCACATTCTCTAGTCATGTCCAATCCCCGCACACCTCGGTCTAGAGGTACACGGAGATCAGAACCACCGGGTTATAATCTCGTCTTTATTGGTCAATACCTATATTTGTGGGTACAAGAAATCTACACACCCACGTCTACATGATACTGCATGTAGTGGAAAAAACCCCTTTGCCTCTTCTCTAGCTGTAGCACTTCACAGCATCTTAACATCTTTTCACAGTAGATCTTTTCACTGTTCGTCTAACTCTAAACCCTAAACCGTAAGCAATTCTTGCGTGGACTCGATCTAACGTAAATAAGCGTAAATCTAAATAAACGTAAATCTAACTAAAAATAAACCTAAATCTAATTTAACGTAAGTCTACATCTAACCTAATCTTTAACGTCTTTTGGGATAGTTTCCTACGACGTTAAAACTCTCTTCTTCTTGTGTGTGTGTGGGTAAACCTAAATAAACCTAAGTCTAATCTAATATAACATAAGTCTAAATCTAACGTAAATTATGTTATATTAAAAACAAAGAACTAAACTAACAGGGATTATAAGAACCTTAAAACTGATTTAACACATAATTTTTCACATAACTCGGCAAGAGTTGGCATTCTCATCACTAAAGATGTGAGAGTTAACTTCCGGCGGTGACGCTGCCTCATCTCCATCCACATCTGATGACAGCAATTGGCCCTTTAGACCGTTCTTGCTCTTGGTACTAACTTTGAAGTTGTTGTTGAATGACTAGAGGTTGTCTAGATGGTCATTGTGTCGGGGATGTAGTGACTCTTGCCGCCCTGAAGATCCACCTTCTTCCCTATCTTCTGAAGACATTTCACCAGTACTTTTGGATCGACGGAGCCCACCATGAGTGAAGGCAGCAATACCCTATATTCCATCGAGGGCTTTCTTCACCCGCTTCATGCAGGCATCGCAGTCTATGGAGACCTAAATCTAATTTAATATAACGTAAATCTAAATCTAGCGTAAATAGACGTAAATCTAGTTAAAAATAAACCTAAATCTAATTTAATGTAAGTCTACATATAACCTAATCTTTAACGTCTTTTAAGATAGTTTCCTACGACGTTATAACTCTCTTCTTCTTGTGTGTGTGCGCGTGTGTGGATGTGTGTGCCAATAAAAAGAGATAAATGGTATAACCTTTCTATCACCCATGCCAAGTATGATAGATTGATTATGCCATTTCCCTCTTTAATAATAGGTCTTGAGTTCAACTCCTCGTCGGCTAGATCTTTAGGTCTTTTAATTTTAATTAGTTTCCTACGACGTTAAATTAGTTTCTCTCTCTTTCTCTCTCAATGTGTGTGCGTTTTTTTGGATCGTATGCATGTTTTCTCTCTCTTTTCCTCTCTCAATGTGTGCGTTTTTTGTTTATGCATGTTCTCTCTCTCTTTTCCTCTCTCAATGCGTGCGTTTTTTGTTTATGCATGCTCTCTCTCTCTCTCTTTTCCTCTCTCAATGTGTGTGTGCATTCTTTGTTTATGTATGTGTGTGTGCGTTTTTGTTTTTGTTTGTACTCTCTCTCTCTCTCTCTCTCTCTCTCTCTCTCTCTCTCTATCTCTCTCTCTCTCAAAAACACTATGTGTGTGTGTGTGTGAGAGAGAGAGAGGGAGAGAGAAAGAGGGGAAGGGAACATGAGAATGAGGAGAGGGAAGGAGCATACCTGGCTCTCCTTCCTCTCCTCGTGTGTAGGTGTGTGTGTGTGTGTGTGGAGAAGAAAGAGAGAGAGAGAGAGAGAGAGAGAGAGAGAGAGAGAGAGAGAGAGAGAGAGGGAGAGCGTTACCTGCTCCTTGCTTGAGGGCGCCGAAAAACTCAGATCTGAGATCTGAGTTTTTGGGCGCGCTCTTTTATTTTTTTAGCCCAGCTGGCGTCGCTATGAGCGTCGCAAATTTCTTTGTAAATTTGCGACGCTCATAGCGATGCCGGGAATTTTTTTTTTGAGCGTCGCTGTGTGAGCGTCGCTAATATGAATAGCCTCTTGTAGTGTCTCTCAAATTCACCTTCTCCAAGGGATATAGACCACGAAATAGAAACCTTTACAGGTAGTGAACCAATTTCAAAAAGACCCTAAAAAAAAAATCCCTCCCTGAAGCTATTGAATTAAGAGAACAGCTTCGTCAGCTTATTGAACAAGTATTCATAAGACCAAGCATTTCACCTTAGGGAGCGCCTATTCTATTCCAAAAGAAGGATGGATCTTTACGTCTCTGCATTGATTATAGGGGACTTAACCAGGTATCGGTAAAGAATAAGTATCCTATTCCTCGCATTGATGAATTGCTTGATAGATTACATGGAGCCAAGGTATTCACAAAAATTGATCTCAGATCACGTTACTATCAAATCCGGATTAAGGAGGCAAATATTTACAAAACTGCTTTCAACACTCGGTATGGGCATTATCATTTCATCGTGATGCCTTTTGGTCTTATGAATGCTCCAACTACTTTTAACCATCTCATGCAGGATATATTCAGAGAATATCTGGATGATTTTGTGTTGGTATTTTTTGACGATATCCTGGTATATTCCAAGGATGAAAAAGAGCATGAAGGCCATGTACAGAAAGTACTTCATCTTCTACGCCAACATCAGTTATATGCCAAGATGAGTAAATGTGTGTTTTTCACACCCGAAGTTAGTTATCTTGGTTTTATAATAAACCCTGAAGGAAATTGAGTAGACCCCACAAAAATTAAAGATATAATAGATTGGCCACAACCCAAAACCATCAGTGAGATTCAAGGATTTTTGGGCATTACAGGACGGTATAGAATCTTTGTCCAAGATTATGCAGTCATCGTCGTACCCTTGACGCAACAACTTAAACAGACAGCCAAACTTACATGGGAAAAAGAACAGGAGAATTGTTTCCTCAAACTAAAACAAAATCTCACATCAGCCCCTGTACTCAAACTTCTTGACTTCACTCAAGAGTTTGAAGTAGTAACAGATGCCAATGGTCTTGCTATAGGAGGAGTCTTAAACCAAGAAGGCAAACCAATCGCTTTTACTTCTCGAAAATTAAGAATCCACCAGCTGAATTATCCAACTCATGATCTGGGACTCCTAGCTGTCATCCATGCTCTAAAACTCTGGAGGCACTATCTTCTAGGGGGGAAGTTCCAGTTAATCACCGATCATCAGAGTTTAAAATGGATTTTCTCACAAGCAACACTCAACATGAGGCAGAGAAGATGTATAGAACTCTTACAGAAATATGATTTTGAAATAAAATATAAACCAGGGAAAGATAATGTGGTTGCTGATGCTCTTAGCCGTAAGGTTTTTCCTGGGGCTGTTTCCACAGTCGTCGACAATCCAATCCTAAACAAGGTTAAGGAAGCTTCCCTGGAAGATAAGGATTATCAAAAACTTCTACAGGTTATCAATCAACATGATCTAAAAGAGAAAGAGAAAGACAAAATCAAGGATTAATCACTTGAGGGTGGGCTTCTCTATTATAAGCATCGGCTTTATATTCCTAAGAATCCAACATTAAAGGAGTTAATCCTTTATGAAGGACACAACGCTCCAGTTGCCGGCCATCCTTGTTATGCAAAGACCCTTAATGCCATATGGAAAAACTATTTCTGGCCAGGAATGCTGGCCAGGAATGCTGGCCAGGAATGAAAGAAGCTTCGCTACATCAGACAATTTCTTTCATGTCAAAGGATTAAGACTGAATGAGTAATGATGCCAGGAAAACTTCAACCTTTGGACATTCCTCAAATGAAGTCGGAACTCATTAGCATGGATTTTGTAACAGGCCTTCCCACTGTTCAAGGGGGTTACGACTCCATTATGGTGGTAGTGGATATGCTCACTAAAGTATCCCATTTGATGCCTGTAAAAACAACTTACACTGCATAAGACATAAGCCGTCTATTTATCAAGGAGATCTTCACATTACACGGACTTCCTAAGAGAATAGTCAGTGACAGAGATGCAAAATTCACTTCAAAATTTTGGAAAGCTTTATTTGAATCCTTAGGTACCCAGGTATGTTTCAGTACATCCTATCACCCTCAGACAGACGGCCAGACGGAAAGAGTGAATCAAGTTATTGAAGACATCCTTAGAGCCTACCGTAGTAGAGAACCCCGGAAATGGATACAATTTATCATTCTAGTGGAATTCGCCTATAACTCATCCTTTCATAAAAGTATTGGGATGTCACCATTTATTGCTCTTTATGGGCATGCATGTATATCACCCCTAAACTTTTCTGACCCTACTACAAGAGTAGAAGCTTCAAAGCAAATGTTGGAGGAGATGGATGCCCAAACCAAAGCCATAAGACAAGACATTCAGGCAGCCAAGGACTGCCAAAAACAATATGCTGATAAAAAATGGTCTGATCGGTTTTTCAAACAAGGGGATAAAGTATTCCTTAGGGTACGGCCAAAGAGAAGCACTTTATCCTTGGGAAAATACAAAAAACTAAGCCCCAGATATTGTGGACCTTATGAAGTGATTAAAGTAATCAGTGATCAAACTTACAAACAAAAACTACCTGAGCACCTCAAGGTCCATAATGTATTCCATATCAGTCTTCTAAAACCCTACATCCCAAATCCAAATCACACTCTAGATGACGAACAGATTGTGATGCAGAAGCAGGGAATTCTTGAACTCCAACCAGATTGTATTCTTGACACTAGGGAAAGGAGTCTACAAAACAGAGTTATCAGAGAACATTTAGTAAAATGGAAAGACGACCCTACTGAAGACGCCGCCTGAGAGGATGAAGTATCACTTCGCAAAGATTTTTCCAATTTCGGTTGAGATGAGGACATCTCAATTCCTTAAGTTGGGGTGATTGTAAGGTTTCCAGTTTCTGAAACCTTAAAAATTATACAAAGCTTGTAAAATTAACTTGAAAACCACTGTTGAATGATTCAATCATGGCTGATATTGGTATTTTTGGAATCATAAGCAGAGCTTTACTATGGTTAGTAATTTTCAAAATCAGAATCCGATAAAAATTGGAAAAGTTACGGGCCCTGGAAGGTTACACTAGGAATTCAATTAATTAATAAAAATTGGATGGTTTCAATAATTATTATTAACAAAGACTTTCTTATCCTAAGGTTCTAGAATTATCTGATCTTCCAATTTGCATCAATAAAAATCAATAAAATCAACCAAAATCGATTTTGGAAGATCTGGGGGTAGTGTGGAGCTGTGGGGAACCTGCCAGCGACAGAAATAGTAGCAGTTGGCGCTACCTTGAAGTTGGGGGCCTGCTTGAGGTGTCAAAACCTGCTAGGAACTACCCGGGGCCCAGAAAAACTATAAAAAGACTCCCTTTCCTTCATAAAAATTTAGACTCGGAGCCTTGACACACTCTCTCTCATCTAGAGAGACCGCTACATAAAAATCACAAGAGATCAAGCTCTAGTTGATTAAATTAAACGGTAATTGTCCTAAACCTTCTTAATTAGCAAAGCTAGATTAACCTATTTTCTTAATAAATTAAAGATTAATCCTATGTATACTTTAAAATCCTCTTTTAATTAAATATTCTCTGCTGATTATTGTAATTAAGCTTAGGGATATTAAGCTAATTAATTATTATATCACAATAGGACTGAAATTATCCGTATTAAACATAAATTAATGGGAAATATATTCATTAAGTTTAGATTAAGTTGAGATAATTATCAGAGCTGCATTAGACTGTCATTAAGCTAGGAAAATTATCTTATAATTTTTTGAGTAATTTTCATAATTAGTTAGGCAAAATTACACTGTTTTTTAGAGAAACATAAAGGGGATAATAATCAAATTGATTCAAAATGTTTTGAGTTATTTATTAGAGGTTGATTACATGTTAGGGAACGTGAAATATTTATGTTAACTTCAGATATTTAATTTACCTAATTACTTTAGCAGAGTTACTCTATTTTTAGGACAAATTTAAAAGCAAAAATTAACAAAGTGATTCAAAATGCTTTGAGTTATTTATCAGAGGTTAGTTACATGTTAAAGAACCCGTGATAATTATATTAACCTTAGATAATTAATTTACCTAATTACTTTAGAAAAATTACTATATTTTTAAGACAAATTAAAAGCGAGAAATTAGAAAATTGATTTTAAATGCTTTGAGTTATTTATCAAAGGTTAATTACATGCTAGGGAACTCGTGATAATTATGTTAACTTCAGATAATTAATTTACCTAGTTACTTTAGAAGAATTACTTTATTTTTAGGACAAATTAAAAGGGGGAAACTAGCAAATTGATTCAAAATGCTTTGAGTTATTTATCAGAAATTAATTACATGTGATGGAAATCGTGATAGTTATTTTAACCTCAAATAATCAATTTACCTAATTACTTTAGTACAATTACTATATTTTTAGGAAAAATTAAAAGGGAAAAATTAGCAAATTGATTCAAAATGCTTTGAGCTATTTATTAGAGGTTAATTACATGTTACGAGAGCCGTGATAATTTTGTTTATTTCATATCACTAATTTACCTAATTACTTTAGCAGAATTACTCTCTTTTTAGGACAAACTAAAATAGTGAAATTAGCAAATTGATTCAAAATGCTTTGAGTTATTTATCAGAGGTTAATTACATGGTAGAAAACTTGTGATAATTACGTTAACCTCAGATAATTAATTTATCTAATTACTTTAGCAGAATTACTCTATTTTTATGACAAATTAAAAGGGGAAAATTAGCTAATTCATCGAAAATGCTTTGAGTTATTTTTCAGAGGATAATTACATGTTAAGGAACACGGTGATAATTATATTACCCTGAAATAATTAATTTACCTAATTACTTTAGTAGAATTACTCTGTTTTTAGGTCAAATTAAAAGGGGGAAATTAGCAGATTGATTCAAAATGCATTGAGTTATTTAGCAGAGGTAAATTACATGTTAGGAAACTAGTGATAATTATATTAACCTTAGATATTTGCTTTACCTAATTATCTTAGTAAAATTACATTATTTCGATGTGAAAATAAAAGAGAAAAAATAGTAAATTCATCTAAAAACCTTTGATATAATTATTAAAGATAGAAAAATTAGCAAATTAATTACAAATGCTTTGAGTTATTTATCAGAGGTTAACTACATGTTAGGGAACTTGTGATAATTATGTCAACCTCAGATAATTAATTTACCTAATTACTTTAGAAAAACTACTCTGTTTAATTACATATTAGGAAACCTGTGATAATTATGTTAACGTCAGATAACTAATTTACCTAATTACTTTAGTAGAATTACTATGTTTTTAGGACAAATTAAAAGGGAAAAATTGGCAAATTCATCCAAAAACCTTTGATATAATTATTAGAGGTAGAATACGCCTTGAGGAATCCGTGAAAGATATCCCAACCTTAGATAAATAGTTCAAATACTTATTCTCATTCAAAGTAACTAATTCTGCGTATAAAATAGAGAAAGGAAATTAGTAAATGAATTCATCTACTTACCAAATAAATACCTGAGATTCAAAATCTCTATTGAAGGTTGGGAAAATTACCTCAGCATAAATGGTTGGTGTAACAAATTATTATTAGCAAATTTTTCTTAAATTAGACTATAATTATAGGAGGAAAAGGTTATAAATCAAATTTATGAAAATTCCTAAGATAGAACATAACAAATTACAATTAGGGTGAGTAATCCATTAGCCGATAGGAATTATAATTTACTAAGGTTAAATACAAAATATTCAGGGAAAATAGACTAAGGAGAAACCTAATTAAATATGGGAAATTACTTATAGAATAAGGAAGTTATAGGAGGAATATCTCATCCAATTAACTATCAAGGATACTCCAAAAATCCTTATTTTTGAGTAAAAAGGAAGAAATGAGACTATTCAAGTAAACCTCTAATCGATTCAATCTTTTTATAAGGCTGCCGATATGGCTCCAAAGAGAACCCGAGGAAATCCTCTTACCGAGGAAGAGGATATTAGCAACAAAAGAAGTAAAGCCACTAATGACCATGAGGTTGTCAATTTTGGATGGGTGGACCTGATTAGTCAGGTAACTATCCATTCCCGCGCACTAAAATGTTTAGAAACTTCTTCACTTGGAAGAGAAATCCACCAACGGGTGTGCCCTCATATATGTTAGGGGGGAAAAAGCGTTGGCTAAGGAAACCATTATCTGAATGATGAAGTTATAGGGCAAGAATGTTTTTTTAGTGGTCCCGTTTCCACTACGAGACAGGACTAGGTCTCTTTCTAGGGCTATAAACCTAAACCATTGTCAATGGTAAGGGTGAATTTCTTGTAATTTTTCTTATTTAAGGAATCTGACTTTAGTAGGCCTAGAGACCTGTCAATGGTACGCACTTCTCTTCTACAATAGCCTCATTTTGTTGGGATTTTGTAATGTAGGCATGCACTGACAATGAGTCCACTTGATCATTCCATCCTGTTTCTAGAAGCTTTCCCTTTTTAGCTAATTGCATGACATTTGGCCAAATTTGACCATGTTGGTCACTCACCTCTTCATCACTAAGATGCTCAATTTTTACTCCATAAGTAGCTGCCTCAACTGAAGAGGTGGCATGGTTAGTTGCCATATCTTCAACTAAGGTTTGCATTTCCCAAAGTTAGTTATCAAGGGTAGACATGTCTCTCTTAAGTGGATTTTACCATCCTTAAAACAGATAACATCTTTTGACAAAGTATCACTAAAATCATCACAATCCCTTCTTACATGGTCTGTACTATCACACCAAATACATCTATTAACAAACCCTTGTTTGGGCTATTGTCTTTGCCTAGGAAGTGGGCCTGACGATTGGCCTTTTCCTTCAAGCTTTGCAAGCTTCACCTTCAAGTCACGTATTCCCTTCACAAGATCATCTAGCATGGACTCATCAAACTTAGGAGCAATAAAAGTAGGCTTCACCATTTTATCAGAAGTTGAGGTGGAAGGACTTGTAGTGATTACTACCATCTTGTCCCTTCTTCTTGTCGCTTGGCAAGCAGTGAAACAGCACCTTCAACCTCATTCCAATTGCGGTCTTTAGTCCTTGCTCAGTATCTTTAGAAGAAGATCCAAATTTTCTTGAAACTCTTTACCTGCAGCTTGTAAGAAAAGATATTTCTTCTCTGCATCTAGTGTGGCCCTTTTTGTTCTGGTGAGTTGTGCATAGCGCCGCTCAAATTCCCTAAGTAGCTCTGTTATTGATAGTCCTTGATTTGTCTTGACTAGGCATTCTAAGAATTTCTTTCTGGTTACTCTCTCAGAGGCCTCCATGAAATATTCCTCCTTCAAAGATACTTTGAGTTCTTCCCAGTTTCTCCCATGACCATCTTTAATTTCCCTAACATGTTCCCTAATTTTTGGAGCAACAACTAGCTCAAAGCTTTGAATCATCTCACCTTCTGACATGCGATGCAGCTCCATATCCTTCACATACTCGCACAGATACTTGGTTACATGTTTTCCATTAAAATGATCCATTCTATTGACGACCACTTGTATGGATTTGGTTGCGGAAATATCCATTCTTTCAGTGGCATGTTGTTGTTGCATGAACATTGCAAATGCTTGAAACGTTTGCATTGTTGTTGGGTCAAAATTCATATCCTATTGCTCAACATGAGCACACATGGTTACCCAAAAACTCTCACCTTGGTACATTCGCATCGGGTTCACCAAAAATATGTCGAGAAATTTGTGGTCTTGCCAGGAAAGCACCGGGCTTTTGGCTACGAGATTTTGTGAGAGAACTCCAAAAACTATATGAAGGAGTTAAACCATAGATTCCATGAAGTATAGGGCTTGGAAGGAAGTGCAATCAAAGAAGCTTTATTCTTTCTCTCTTGTACTCACACACACAAAGAAAGAACAAAAAAGAGAATATCAAAACAAAACAAAGATGAAAACATCAAAGCTATGGTCATATCGTATCATGGGTAATATGAAAGGGTTAACAAATGAGTTAATGGCGTTCAATCTTTGCCGACAAAACAGGCTACGAATTGTTCTTTAGAATTGTAATTTTGTGCTCACCATAATATATGTGTTTTGTCTAGTGATTGGGATTAATTGTGTGTACAAATCCTCTTGGTTCGTAGCAAGATAACTACACTTACATCGAAATAAAAGGTATAGTCTATAAGAGGTAGTATGATGGGATCCAATGAAAGACGTATTTCATTGAGCCTTTCTATGCCAAAGAGAAACACTATACGTTATTGAAAGTGTATTTTACGGCTAACCCATACTTTAATTCTAATACACCGCACAGAGTGGAAGCGATAGAAATTCTCATCATGTGGATTATTAATCTAGGATAACTCTAGTATGTGCAAGATGTAGATATGAGAGAAGTGAAGAGATGAGAATTTTCCCTCCCAAGCCCTATTCTTGTCCGTAGTCAATAAGGATACCGCAGGGAGATATGTACCTGTAGCAAGGAGAACCTAGAATTTATAGAGAGAATGAGTTTCAAGAGTGAGAGAGATAGGTTTGGTTAAGGAGATGAGATTAGATATATATATGTTGGATTAGAGATGAAAAGAAAACAATAAGAAATCAACAAAATATCAATGTAGAACACATCTTACTTGACAAACCCTTCGGCATCATTTTTGATGGAGAGAGAAGAAGAAGGAAGAATTCAACTTTGCTTGATACACCAAGTCCAAGTCCTTCTTTGATTAGAGTTGATCTTCCAAGGATAGCTTATAAGAATGGCTAGTCTTCCTCTAGGAGAAAGTGTAGGCTTAGGCATATGTTAATGGCTAAGTACAATTAGACATTACTACTCACTCGCTCATGAATTCCTCAATTAGACATTACTACTCACTCGCTCATGAATTCCTCTCATCAATTTCTTGAATGGATTGAATGTTTCAATGGTTTTCAAGGAAGAAGAGGTCCCATTTTATACGATTTGAAATGAGCGATCCCTGCATAATGTGGGCAGACTGGGGTCCAAATTTTTGATCATATATCCTCAACCATGGCTCCAAATTGAAAAGTGAAAACATGGGCAGAAAATTCAGCTCATTAGCTACAATGCCCATTTTATATACTTTTTCCAATTTGGTTTGGAACCTTGTGTAAAAAAATCATCAAAATAGAGTCCATTTCTGGCAGCAAAAGTCTTCCAGTGGTCCCCTTAGCTTAGACTTTGATTTGATTTCAATGGACACCTCATGCAATATGAAACCATGACATTTCTCCTTGACAAAGTTTTGTAATCATGCTTGCAATAATGCATTAAAATAAGTGTATCTTTGAAATCATGCCACCTACTGTCCCACTAGGATTTGATTCCTTCCTAGTAGCTATCTAAAAGAAATATACGAAAAATATAAAAAATACATAGCATATATATATATATATATATATATATATATTGAAAGTTACCCTAGATATAGAATTTAGCTAGGGTGTGAGATGATAATGAGATAGTATAAATAAAGAATCAATGCTTATTGCCCCAAGTTAAAGAGGCGGAGCTATCGACGCTTTTTCCATAGTACTTTTTGATGGTAAAGTAAGAATATGTTACCTTGAGATAAATAATAGGATGAGACAGAAAGATTATTATTATACTTAGATATGCATATGTACATTATAGGAAATATAATTATGTATCTAAAAAGTTGCAAGATAGATCTTGTAGCATGTGTTTCCACTATGTACGTGTCACAACACGAAAACATGAATACAATATATATTATAAAATGGAGCAAAATTGTTCAAATACAATCTAAACGGAGAGCTCTATATAGATAAAGGAATTTATGCTAAGCTATGTGAGGATGAGAGAGAGACCTCTTAAAGGTCCACAATATCACACCGTTGGTCAGAGACCAGAGATAGATTCAACAACGGCAATCCCAAGCCGGCATGGTTGGACGCAACTAAGAAGCTTTATTGGTATGTGTGCATACTATAGACGCTTCATAGCAAAATTCTCTCAAGTAGAAGGACCATTACACGACTTAACAAAGAAGAACGTTAAGTTTGTATGGACTGCTAAGGAGCAAAATGCTTTTGAAAAACTCAAAGAGAAGCTTACTTCCCAACCAGCCCTCATGCTTCCAGATCTCTCAAAGCCATTTGAGGTCCAATGTGATGCGTGTGGTGATTGCCTTGGAGCGGTTTTGCTTCAAGAAGGGCATGCCATAGCATATGAGAGCCGAAGGCTCAATAGTGATGAACGAGTCTTGGGCATTTATGAGAAAGAGCTTTTAGCTATTTTGCATGTCCTAGATACATGGAAGAACTACCTATTGGGAACTCCATTTATCCTACGAACCGACCACCAAAGTCTCAAGTATTTCATGACGCAAACCAAACTTTCCGACAAACAAATGAGGTGGGCAAATTCTCTTTCGCAATTTAATTTCCATATTGCTCACATAGCTCATAAGCACAATCAAGTTGCCGATGCACTTTCACGAAGACCAAAAGTTAATGCGGTGTCTATAGCTACTCACAATGATCTATCCTCTATGATAGATGAGTATGCTACTGACCCTGACTTTAGAGACATAATGTCAGCCCTTGCTTTGGGGAAGAGAGAGGAACCATTCACCTTACAGGATGGTTATCTTCTCCACGGCAATAGGCTATGTGTTCGGCATTCCCTTCGTGAGAAGGTTATGTTCCGCTACTCTCAAATTGAATAGGCAAATTCCATTACATTGGTATCAGAGCATTTGGTTTCTCTTTTCTTGCTTAAGAAGAGAGGTCCTTAAGTAGCCTATAAATGGTTGATGTTGTTAATTATAATAGAGTAAGTGGAACTAGGATCTAATATCGGTTTTGTTAAGCCCACTATGTGGGGGATGGTGCACACCTCGGGAGCTTTGGACTTAATAATGGAGTCATTTTAGACTTGCCTATGGCTTTTGCCTACGGCTTTACCATTATTGAGCCATAAGAAGTCCGAAAGGAGCTAGCCCTTGGCAACTCTGCTATGTTAGACCTACTCCTCTACTCTCTATAATTAACCACTTTGAGCCGTGGGTGTAGATACTTAAGAGCCGATTTTCAAAGGCTAAGAGGAGTGGCAACTAATGTTCTGTATTGACAAAGCATACACTAAGTATAAACATAAATTTTGTTAACATGGCTGACAATAATCAAGAGAGTAGAATGAACACTGATAGCTTTGATTTTTCACATGAAGGTGATAATGATGATGCTCCCATGTTTGTGAATTATGTCGTCACTAGGTTGCAACAAGCTATGGGCAACCCTGTTTTGCAAGCCGAAGTTACTCAACAACTTCGTGCTTATGGAATTTCCCTACCTCTCCCAGAGGAGAGAGAGCTTAGGAGGCCTCTTGAAGAGACCCCCAAAAGAAGACTCTCTCTCATTTGAGAGGAGGAATCCAAAGACAAAGAAAGCAATGATAGTCTAAGTTCTTCTGAAGATGTGGCTCCACGAAGACGGCGGTCTAGACGATCACCTACTCCTCCCAAGAGGAAAAGAGCAACCCATAGTCCTTCTCCTCATCACTCTGAAAGGAAAGAGAGGAAACAAAGGAAGAAAAGGGCTAGGAAGAGGTCACCCTCTTCTCCTTCTTCTTCACCTTCCTCCTCTTTCGATGAAAGTTATGGCTATTCTCCTAGAGAATACAAGAGGGGAGGACATCGCAAATCATTTCCTACATGGCGAAGGTCACAAAAGCTAAAGAAGTTCAAGGAGGGAGGAAAGAGTATCTCTTTTCTCACCTATGATGGCACCTTTGGTGCTACCGACAAAGTGTTGGCCTTCATCCAGCAATTTGATGCAGCCTTTGGGGACGAGGGCTTCACAGAGTCCTCCAAGCTACGCCATGTAGCTATGCACTTCCAAAAATCAGCTCGTCAATGGTGGGCTAGCCTTCGTGGCAATGGAGAAGCCCCAAAGACATGGAAAACTCTACGAGTTTCCATCATGAAGCAATTTCTTCCAAGTGATACTAAAGATAAAGTTCTTACCGAATGGCGCGGCTTGAAGCTTCTCTCTCATGAGTCTATCAACAAGTATGTAGACAAGTGTTGGGATTTACATCTCAAAGCTACTGTCTTTCAAAAGATAGACTTTGCCGAGAAAAGACAGCAATTCTGTGCGGGATTACCTGAAGAGATGGCCGAATACATCAACTCTCAACGGCCTGGTACTATTACCGAAGTAATCCACCACACCATGGTTGCTTCACGCATCAATTTCCATCAAGGGGCTAGACGTAACGTCAAGCCCATGGAAAACAAAGATAAAAATGATACAAAGGGGAAATCCAATGCTCAAAATAATTCCCAAGGCACTTTCCAACAACAACAATAACAACAACAACAATCGGTCCAAGGAGAAGGGGGTTTACAAAGGTAAAAACAAACTCTCTCCTGAAGAGCTTGAAGCTTTTCGCAAGGACCATAAGTGTTTCAAGTGTGGGGAGCAAGGACATGGCTATCGTTCTTGCCCCAAGAAGAATACTCGCAATGAGACTCCTAGGGCTTCCACCATCGAAGCTCCAAAAGAGGATGCTCATTGCAAAGGATCATCACTTTCCTATGCGTGGGTAAAGGTAAGAGAGAATGATGCCTTCATCTTGTTTGACCCAGGCTCTACTCTCAACTTCATATCAATAGAGTTGGCCACCAAGTTGGGCATTCAAGCTTTTGAGATGGGAGATATAGTAACAGCTGATGCAACTTTCAAGGGACAACAAGCCTCCGTTACTCCCTTGATTGGGAAGTTGAGGCTTCATGTCCAAAGCTATGTCGACAAAGAAGAATTCTTCATCTCTCCTCTCCAACATCAGGATGTTATCCTAGGGGCACCATGGTTTGATCGCATGGCTGCCAACATGAAGTTCCCTGAAAGGAGAATTTACTTCACCTACAGGGGAAAGAACATGTATATAGATGCTAGTGAGCGTGGTCACACTATTCCACTTGTAAATCCTCTTTCTTTTGATAAATCAATGAAGAGCTCAGTTTTTGCGTACATGATTTATGTCAAAGAGTCTCTAAAAGCTAATAATGTTCCTACGAACCGACCACCAAAGTCTCAAGTATTTCATGACGCAAACCAAACTTTCCGACAAACAAATGAGGTGGGCAAATTTTCTTTTGCAATTTAATTTCCATATTGCTCACATAGCTGGTAAGCACAATCAAGTTGCCGATGCACTTTCACGAAGACCAAAAGTTAATGCGGTGTCTATAGCTACTCACAATGATCTATCCTCTATGATAGATGAGTATGCTACTGACCGTGACTTTAGAGACATAATGTCAGCCCTTGCTTTGGGGAAGAGAGAGGAACCATTCACCTTGCAGGACGGTTATCTTCTCCACGGCAATAGGCTATGTGTTCGGCATTCCCTTCGTGAGAAGGTTATGTATGAATCCCATGCTCCTCCATATGCAGGGCATAGAGGTATTCAACCTACTCTCCGAGGAGTAGAGACTTATTTCTATTGGCCTACCATGAAAGTGGACATACAAGAGTATGTTTCAAAATGTGTAGTATGCCAAAAGACCAAGTATGATAGAGGGAAGCAACCTGGATTACTCCAGCCATTGCCTATTCCAAATTCTCCATGGGAGAGTATATCCATGGATTTGATCTTTGGATTACCCAAGTCTATCCATAGGAATACAGGAATATGGACAATAGTCGAAAGGTTTAGCAAGCAAGCACATTTTATTCCTATCAAAAAGACTATTAAGGCACATCAAATGGCAACTCTCTTCATATCTCAAATTTTCAAGCACCATGGATTACCCACATCCATCGTGTCAGATAGAGATCCTAGAATGACCAGTAATTTTTGGAAAGGTCTCTTTGAAAATCTAGGAACAAGATTGAATTTCTCTTCGGCCTATCACCCACAAACGGATGGCCAAAGTGAGATAGCCAAACTTACGATACTCGATCTACTCAAGACTTATGTTACCGAAGTAGATCAACGCTCACAATGGGAAAAGTATTTACCTCTAGTAGAGTATGCCTACAATAATACTTTCCATACTTCTACGGGAAAAGAACCTTTCGAGATCATAGAGGGAAGACCTAAAAGTCCCTTGCTACTCAAAGTACATGGGAAGATCTTCGCCGCCGATGAGTATAGCCGTGACCTACAAGAATCTTTTCAAAAGATTAGGGAGGCTATAGCCATCTCTCAACAAAGGCAAAAAGCTGTTGCTGATAAGCACATAAGAGCCTTAATGTTCAAAGAAAATGATTGGGTCTTACTCAAGTTTCCTAAGGCTCGATTAAGGCAAACGACGGGCAAAAATCCTACGGGCCATCAAAAGCATTATGCTAAACTAGCAAAAAGATACTATGGTCCTTTCCAAATCTTGAAGCCCATCAATGAGACGGCTTATCAACTCAAGTTGCCCAACCATTGGCTTATACACAATGCCTTTCATGTAAGCCTACTTAAGCCCTACAAAGAAGAGCCACCAGCTGAACCAATTATTGAAGGCCCTCCCGAAGTTGAAGACCAAGAAGAGGTGCTACAACCCAAAGCTGTCCTTGGGCATGAAGACAAGGTACTACGACATGGTAAGATAATCCGACGGTATCTTATTAAGTTCAAAAATTATCCTTTTGAAGATGCTAGATGGATGCAAGGAGTACAACTTAAGGATAGTATGAACCTTGTCAATGCTTACAATGCTACATTAGAGTAAGCAAATGTACAAATTTCTTTTAAATGACTCATGTTTTTGTCT
This sequence comes from Adiantum capillus-veneris, assembly GCF_014529385.1. NCBI lineage: Eukaryota > Viridiplantae > Streptophyta > Polypodiopsida > Polypodiales > Pteridaceae > Adiantum > Adiantum capillus-veneris. Next base: position 77,644,964 of record NC_140940.1, read on the forward strand.
TATAAGACTAGTCCTCTTTTTAATTGTGCACAAATTTAACTAGTATGCATGCTTAGAATCATGTTTGTGATGACGACGTCTCTCAAACACCAAGTAGAATTTGTCACTCTACTTTGGGAGAATGAAATGGACTAAAGAGCAAACATGCTTGCGGAAGCTATGTCTCCCAAGCACCAAATGAATTAGTCATCCATCTTGGAAAGATGTCGTAGGGTAAAAAAGGGATCCTCTACCCGCTAAGTACGATTGACTAATGACTACGGATTTATCTCTTCTACCTCATAGTCGAGGACGACTATGATTTCAAGAGAGAGGTAATGTCATAAAATCTAATATCTAACCAACCCAAATGATTTTCTCATATTAAATTGATCACTTAATGTGGGAGAATAAACGGGAGCAAGTGTTAAGATATAGATATGTGCTTATAGATCTATCTCAACACGGGGCCAATAGTAAAGGGGCCCAAATGGGAGATGGTCTATCAAGAGCAAGGCTAACCAATGGAGCATAAGAACTTAGGGTTAGCTTCATCGAATACCTCCAATAATGTGTGTAAAAGTCCTTTGACCTTAGGTAAGCTAGGGCTGAGCTTAAGGTGGGAACCCGGCCCAAACTCGAGGTGCTTGTCGTGCTTGAGGTGCTTGTCCTGCTTGAGGTGCTTGTCATGCTTGAGGTGCTTGATTAAGATGATTGAGGTGCTTGACTGGATCCATGCTTGAGGTTCTTGACTTGGTGCATGATTAAGGTTCTTGAAGTGCCTCGAGAAGCTTGCCTGAGATGCTTGTGGGAACACCCCCTACTTCAAGTGCTTAGTCATGCTTGATGACTAAGGGGATTGCTCATCCAAAGTCAAAAAGATCCCTACAAGGAGGGAGGCGAGCCTACAAGGGGGGGGGAATGAGAGAGAACACACACACACACACAAGGGAAGCCCCAGCTTGAAGAGGCAGCAAGAACTCTTGTCAAGTTCCTCCTCATGTTGCCCTCATGGTGTGCCTGAAACCTATTGGTTGGCCACCCAAGGGGTCCAATGATAATTTAGGATATTTAATTAATTGATTTTTCATTTATCAAGTCCTCTGTCTCAAAGGGGAAAGGGGGACACTTGTCCCAAGGCTACCCATGTTGCTTGTAATGGCTCCTGCTTGTGATTGGCTAGGCCTGGAGGGGTCCAATGAGCTTCAAGCATGAGCTACAAGGAGGGGTCGACCCAAGCAAGCTAGGGGGGTGCTTAGGGGGTATACTCACCCACACACACTCACAAACACTCTCATTGTGTACTATGCAAAGTGCAAGAGCTCCCTCTCTTTCTCCAAGCAAGTAGAGGTTGAGAGCCTACACCAACACTCTTGGCTATGGAGTGCAAATCCATCCAAGAGCCATGCTTCAATGCTTGAGCTTGCCATCTATTTCTTCTTCATTACTATGCTATTATGTATGCTAGCACAAGAGTTATGATAAGTGAGGAACTAGCTCTTTCTCGTATGAAATGTTTCTTCTTCCTCTTCCCTACCCTCATTCCTTGCTAGCTCTCTCCACCTTCGAAGGTGTTTGAGGTCTTGGGACTAAGGCTTGGTATAGTTAAAGCTTTCTTCAAGTTTAGGTTATGCTATGATGGTGATGCATGAAGCTTTCCATCTTCATTGCTTCACCTAGGTCACAAGGAACACAAAGAATGTATTGTAACAATTCTCTCTTTATGGGAGAAATCATAATACAAATGCCTATTGGAGGGGGGACCGGATCCACATAAATCCGGTCCTCAATTGTTGTCATGTTCTCTAAATTCTGTCTCTTGCAAAAGTATTGTCCATGCCAAGTTAACTAATTGCTATAATTATGTTGCTATCTTCAATTATGTCTACCCGCTATGCTCACAAAATCATTTCTTGAAAGTACTCTCATTAAATTCCGCTACTCTCAAATTTAATAGGCAAATTCCATTACATGGAAGCATCCTAAACAAAAGGGTGCTACACCACAAAGGGTTATATGTAAAACAGAGACTCAAATAAAGCTCATTCAAGACTTTCATGAGAGTATATGGGCTGGACACAGGGGTGTGTGGGCAACCTTCTCCAAGTTGAAAGAAAAATATTGGTGGAAGGGTATGTATAAAGATGTATCTCATTTTTTAGATTCATGTGTAACTTGTTAAATGTATTCAAATGTTCAACATCGTGATGGATTGCACCCTATATATCCACTAGCCGTGCGCTATAAATGGGTTGTGGATCTAGTCAAAATGCCTTTAGGACTCTATCAGATAAGATACTTGGTTCTTGCAAGAGAGGACCTAACTAATCAGGTTGAAGGAAAGCATTAAGAGATAAAACCACAGAAGCTGTGTGCAAATTCCTTCTTGATGAGGTGATTTTGCCATTATGGTTGTGTGGGAAAGATCACTGCAGATAGAGGTGAACTGGATGCCAAAGAAGCAAGGGAGTTCTTTTCCAGATTAGGAATCAAGCTTTCTCTTACTACAGCTTACAACCCTGAAGGCAATGGAAAGATTGAAAGAGGGAATCCTCTTATCATCAAATCTTTGGCCAAGGCTTGTAAAGGAAGATTTGGTGAGTGGCCAAAATTGTTACCATATGCTTTATGGGCCGATTGTACAACACATAGCTTAGTAACTAGCTACATGTCTACGAAGCTAGCGTATGGTCAAAATCCAGTGATGCCGATTGAAGATACAATTCCCACATGGAATGTACTACCTTGGCAAGAGGGGCTTAGCAGGGAAGGTCTCCTTGCATTGTGCATAAGACAACTAGAGAGAATACCTGGAGACATTGAGGCTGCAAAAGAACGACTAAAAATGCAAGGCTGAAAAACAAGGACTACTTTGATAAGCGACATCGGCTCAAGAGCAAAGAAATTGACAAAGGTGACTGGGTTTTAGTGTATGATAGTAGCCTTGATAACCAGCACACAATCATGCGTAAGTTCTCAAAAAGATGGTTTGGATCATATGTTGTAAAGCATGTGCATAAAAATGCTACTTATAGCTTGTCTGAACTAGATGGTACAGAAGTAAAGATTTACATTGCAAGAAAAAGGATCAAAATGTTTAGAGAAGAAGAGACAATGATCCAGAAGATGTTGATGAGGAGGAAGAGCAAAAGACAGGTGCAGATAAAAGTGAAGATGAAGCTTTTGAATCATCCAGTGAAGAAGAAACCAAGGAAGATGTATAAGAGGGCTGATCTTACAAAGAGATAATGTGGCATATATCGGAGGATGTGCAGGTTTAGAAGGGGTGGATGTTGTGCTGTGATACGTACATAGTTGGAACACATGCTACAAGATCTATCTTGCGACTATTTAGATACATAATTATATTTTCTATATATCTAAGTATAATAATAAGTTTTCTATCTCATCCTATTATTATCTCAAGGGTAATATATTCTTACTTTATCATCAAAAAGTACTATGGAAAAAGAGTCAATAGCTTCATCTCTTTAACTTAGGGAAAAAAGCATTGATTCTTTATTTCTACTATTTTATTCTCATCTCACACCCTAGCTAGATTCTATATCTAGGGTAACTTCCAATATATATATATATATATATATATATATTCTATGTAATTTTTATATTTTTCTTATATTTCTTTTAGATAGCTACTAGGAAGGAATCAAATTCTAGTGGGATAGTAGGTGGCATGATTTCAAAGATACACTTATTTTAATGCATTATTGCAAGCATGATTACAAAAATTTATCAAGGAGCAATGTCATGCTTTCATATTGCATGAGGTGTCCATTGGAATCAAATGAAAGTCTACGCTAAGGGGACCACAAGAAGACTTTTGCTACAAGAAATGAACACTATTTTGATGATTTGTTTACACAAGGTTCCAACTGAATTGGAAAAAGTATATAAAATGGAAGTCATAGCTAATGAGCTGAATTTTCTGCCCATATTTTTACTTTTTTATTTGGATCTATGGTTGAGGAGATATGATCAAAACACTTGACCCCATTCTGCCCACATCATACAGGGACAGCTCATTTCAAACTTTTCCTTTATCTGTTCACACTGGCTCCTCTCTTCTTGTTTAAATCCTTGGGGGTTCCCTTCACCTATAAAAGGGAACCTCTTCTTCCTTGAAAACCATTAAAGAATTCAATCCATTCAGGCCATTGATGAGAGGAGTTCATAAGGGAGTGAGTAGTAATGCCTAATTGTACTTAGCCATTAACATAAGCCTAAGCCTACACTTTCTCCTAGAGGAAGACTAGCCATTCTTGTAAGCTATTCTTGGAGATAAACTCTAATCAAAGAAGGTCTTGGACTTGGTGTATCAAGCAAAGTTGAATTCTTTCTTCTTCTTCTCTCTCCATCAAAAATGGTGACGAAGGGTTTGTCAAGTAAGATGTATTCTACATTGATTTTTTGTTGATTTCTTGTTGTTTTCTTTTCATCTCTAACCCAACATATATATATATCTAATCTCATCTCCTTAACAAAACCTATCTATCTCACTCTTAGAAATTCATTCTCTCTACAAATTCTATGTTCTCCTTGCTACAGGTACATCTCTCCCCGAGGTATCGTTATTGCTTACGGGCAAGAATAGGGCTTGGAAGGGAAACTTTCATCTCTTTACTTCTCTCATATCTACATTTTTCACATACTAGACTTATCCTAGATGAATAATCCACATGATGAGAATTTCTATCACTTCCACTCTGTGCGGTCTATTAGAATTAACGTATGGATTAGCCGTATGGATTGGCCCAAAAAGGCTCAATGAAATACTTCTTTCACTGGATCCCATCATACTACCTATTAGAGAGTATAACTTTTCTTTTGATGTAAGTGTAGTTAGTTGGGTGGTTTACTATATGTAAATCTACCATATCACGTGCGTTCAAGACATGTTTGTAAAACCCCTTATCCGTGAATTTTTTAAGGAATATAATATACCATTTTCTTTTAAAATCTGTAAGTGTTTTTAAAATTTTAAAAAATAATGCCCTTCTGTATATATATTTTTGTAAGTTTCAAGAACTTTAAATACCCTTATGTTGAACTCACGTGATAGGTTACATTTTTAATAGGTCATAGGTGGCCTCCCCGGGTGTAGTTATCTTGCTATGAACCAAGAGGATTTGTACACACAATTAATCCCAATCACTAGACAAAACATATATATTATGGTGAGCACAAAACTAAAATTCGAAAGAACAATTCGTAGCATGTTTTGTCGGCAAAGATTGAACGCCATTAACTCATCTGTTAACCCTTTCATATTACCCATGATACGATATGACCATAGCTTTGAAATTTTCGTCTTTGTGTTGTTTTGATATTCTCTTTTGTGTTCTTCCTCTGTGTGTGTGAGTACAAGAGACAAAGAATGAAGCTTCTTTGATTGCACTTCCTTCCAAACCCTATACTTCATGGCATCTATGGTTTAACTCCTTCATATAGTTTTTGGAGTTCTCTCACAAAATCTCATAGCCAAAAGCTCGGTGCTTTCCTGGCAAGACCGCAAATTTCTCAACAACGTGGCTTTTTTTCCATTCCTTTCTATATGCGTCATTGTGTCATTTTATTTAATCATCATTGCGTCCACTCCAGGTACGTATGCTCCACGTATGTTCTCACAAGCAGGGCCAACGAGCACTGCGCTCCGGGTGCAATGGAGACTGAAGCTGCAATCACGAAGAAAGTGATCTATCTCTGCTCATAGATGTTGCTCGTCCCACCATTAGATCTAGTTGATCGGGTGAAAGAGATGCTAAGAAGCACTACTACTACTTCTTAGTGTCTCTTTCACCTGATCAACTAGATCTAGTGGTGAGGCAAGCAACATCTATGAGCAAAGATTGCAGCTTCAGTCTCCATCGCACCCGGAGCTCAGTGCTTTTACAAATTCACAAAAACTTCAACAAAATCTCTCTACACAGGAATCTCTCCCCCTTTATGAGTCCTCTCTCTCTCTCTCTACTTGTCCATGTTTTCTTCTCCATTCATTCAATATTAAAATTAAATGTTCATGTGTTTAATGCAGGTATGGATGATGATGAGTTTATTTCTTCTTTGTCACCCCAGCAGTAGAGGTGGTATGAGGAGCGTCATCGCTCTGGAGCACCATCACATCGTTCTACTCCTCCAGCATCTCCCTTTGTTTCAAACCATTCAACGCGCTCAAAAGCTTCGGTGTCGACGAAACGATCTTCACACTCGTCTAGGCACTGACGCTCTAGTGGTGGACACGGTGGTTGTTGTGGCGATACCACCGCTGATGCCTCGACACCGTCTCGTGTTCGACGAGGCCCTTTACGTTCCCCTTATTTTCTCGCCCCCACACCAGCCACGACATCGCCATCTACGCCAGGTTTTGCGCGGCTGACAACCGTTCCTTGCTACAACCACTACCTACTTCTCCTGGAGTCACCCCAGTCGACACTCGTCACTTTGGGGCCCAGACTCTAGTGGAGACATGTGACATCCATACCCCCATCGACACGCCGCTAGAGACCCCTGTCGGAACACCCAGGTTCATGCGTCACAGGCAAAAGGACTTGCCTTACTCCGTCGACTTCAGCGACGGCATCATCTTGGATGATGAAGGCAAGAAGGTGATCTGCGCGGGCTTTTCTCTCAGGTGTTTAGACACTATATACTAAACACCTAGAGTAAAGTACCACGTGAATTAAAAGAAAGAGTCATTAGCATGGTACATGACGAGTTTCCTGTGTCAACACGGGATGACCGCTTCAATGAAGACCGGATGAAGGTTCGAATGCGTGAATACTGAAGGTTCAAATGCGCAAATACTACATGGGTGAAACAGACCAGATTGACTGGCCAAAGAAGATTGGAAGAATGCGAAGAAAGCAGCGCGCGAGAATCCTGACAAGTGAAAGAAACAAAAGGAGGGAACCAAAGCGCGAGTAGACGCAGAGAGCTTGCACCACTTGGGGAGTGGCGGGTGGATATCATTTGAGGCCGATTTTGTAAGTGTTTTTGCATTGCTCTTTAGGTTTGATAGTTTAGGATTTAGGGGTTTTTAAATTCTAACATAATGGATTCTTTGTATGTTTTGAACAGTGGTCGATGACAGGACGTGATCCCACACTCTACGAGCGCGAGTACGCTCACCCTCAAGACTAAGTGGCACGGGCATGGGAGGGTGGGATCTACGATTGGCGGATTATGGGCCGTAGATCTCAGTGGTGGCACCGAAAGTAATCTAAGGTACCCTAGATTATTTTTTATTATAAAAATAAGTGGTTAGGGTATCCGCCTCTCGTGGGTGAGGTCACGGATTCAAAACCCACGCTCTTTTGAACCCACGTCCACAAAAGTGGGTACCCTAGATTACTTCCAAAATTCGGGTATCCTAGATTTCAAATCTACGGCCCACAATCCCCCGATCGTAGATCCCACCCTCCCATGTCCGTGCCACTTAGTCATGAGGCCTGTCCACCCCCTTATCTAACTCTTTACCATTTTGATGAGTTAAAATTATCCTGGACAAGCATCAACGCCCCACCACCTCACATATTATATTATCAATAATGATATAGGCCACATAACCACTAATGAACCTAGCTATCTTAGAAGGTGGCTAATAAATAAAAAAAACTCCATTGTCTAAAACATGTCCAATATATCTATTTTCTAATGATGATGCATGAATAGTGTCATGACTTTAGAGTATATCAAAATGTTTAGGTGGCAACGTTAGACAATACTTAGTGAACGACAATTGCGTAATAGTCGCCATTACTCAAGGCCTATTGTCTTCGGGGTCCACCTCAAAATATATAAGTGTAGAATATGCGTTCACTAAAGGAGGTTTTTTAATTTTCAAAGACTTATAAAATTATATGTACAAAGGGTTTTCAAAAATGAGAGTTTTGAAAAAGTTAGGTGATGGTGTTGTGTGTGTGTGTGTGTGTGCACGTGTAAAAGAGTTTAATAAATATCTCTTGAACACAGATGTTATGGATGTTTTTGAAAGGTGGACCCCAGAAGTCTATTATTCACACAAGCATCAATTTACAAGTCCTTGTATGAATCCTTAAGTGAGAAGAAGTAACCCACTTACAGAACAATGGGCTTGCACCTGCGCACGCGCACACACACACACACACACACACACACACACACACACACACGAGAGAGAGAGAGAGAGAGAGAGAGAGAGAGAGAGAGAGAGAGAAAATATTTCATGCCATTTCAAGTGAACAATGAAACAAAGAGTGAGGACAGGAAAGAGAAGACCATAAAAGTAAAAGTTGGTAGTTTAAACAATATCAAGAAGAGGCACTACTCTTAATTAGTTTTTTCTCATAAGTGTTGAAACCTATTGTGCATGAATTCTTTTTTGGTAAGTTAATTATATTTGAAGGTTTAAGTATCAATATATGTGTATAGCAAGTGGGTTCAATTTGAGGAAATCTGTAACATGGTTAACATAGAAATTCTAAACATAAAGAAAGGTAGATAGCACATACAATAATACAAGAAGGACATTTATAGCTTGCATAATTGAAAACACAATTGCATGTAATGAGACCCTGAGCACTTCGTATAATGCTGCTTGAACTACAAGACATAATATTGTGAATATATTTTGTTTTGCTAATCCAAATCATCTAATTATCAAGGTTGGGGAATGCAGGTATTGCAATAATTGGTATCCACAAAAGAAGCCCGAGTTCACCGGGCTTTGCAATTGGTGTGTTGCGAGCAACATCTATAAGCAAAGATTACAGCTTCAGTCTCCATCGCACCCGGAGCTCAGTGCTTTTACAAATTCCCAAAAACTTGAACAAAATCTCTCTACACAGGAATCTCTCCCCCTTTACGAGTCCTCTCTCTCTCTCTCTCTCTCTCTCTCTCTACTTGTCCATGTTTTCTTCTCCATTCATTCAATATTAAGATTAAATGTTCGTGTGTTTTATGCAGGTATGGATGATGATGAGTTTATTTCTTCTTTGTCACCCCAACCAGCAGAGGTGGTACGAGGAGCGTCATCGCTCTGGAGCACCATCACGTCGTTCTACTCCTTCAGCATCTCCCTTTGTTTCAAAGCATTCAACGCGCTCCGAAGCTTCAATGTCGACAAAACGATCTTCACACTTGTTTAGGCACTGATGCTCTAGTGGTGGAGACGGTGGTTGTTGTGGGGATGCCATCGCTGATGCCTCGACACCGTCTCATGTTCGACGAGGCCCTTTACGTTCCCCTTATTTGCCCGCCCCCACACTAGCCACGACATCGCCATCTACGCCAGGTTTTGCGCGGCTGACGACCGTTCCTGGCTACACACCACTACCTACTCCTCCAGAGTCACCCCAGTCAACACTCGTCACTTCGGGGGTCAGACTCTAGTGGAGATATGTGACATCCATACCCCCATCAACACGCCGCTAGAGACCCCTGTCGGAACACCCAGGTTCATGCGCCACAGGCAAGAAAACTTGTCTTACTCCGTCGACTTCAGCGGCGGCATCATCTTGGATGATGAAGGCAAGAAGGTGATCTATGCGGTCTTTTCTCTCAACTGTTTAGACACTACATACTAAACACCTAGAGTGAAGTACCACGTAAATTAAAAGACAGAGTCATTAGCATGCTACATGACGAGTTTCCTGTGTCAACACGGGATGACCGCTTCAATGAAGACCCGATGAAGGTTCGAATGCGCGAATACTGAAGGTTTGAATGCGCAAATACTGCATGGGTTAAACATATCAGATTGACTGGCCAAAGAAGATTGGAAGAATACGAAGAAAGCAGCGCGAGAGAATCCTGACAAGTGAAAGCAACAAAAGGAGGTAACCACAGCACGAGTAGAGGCAGAGAGCTTGCACCACTTGGGGAGCGGCGGGTGGATATCATTTGAGGCCGATTTTGTAAGTGTTTTTGCATTGCTCTTTAGGTTTGATAGTTTAGGATTTAGGGGTTTTTAAATTCTAACATAATGGATTCTTTGTATGTTTTGAACAGTGGTTGATGGCAGGACGTGATCCCACACCGTACGAGCGCGAGTACGCAGCAAGGAAGGGCTTAAACGTCCTGATGGACATTCTAAGTTCTCGCGATGACATGATTAGTATTAGGGTTTACTCTTTTCTATTTGTTATATTGTTTTGTAAATTATATGTTTATACTTATAGAAAGTTGTCTTATTGTTTTTTTTTGCAGAATCCGACAGATATACCACTTGGACGCGATGAGACGTCTGATTAAACGGTGTCAGTGTAGTTGTATCTAGATAGCATTAGTTTCCTTTTGTCATAGCATATGTATCATGAGATGACGTATATACGTCTTTTTGTAACTATTAGAAAACCATGTATATTTTCTCAATAATGCCAATGGTGTTGTAAGTATTTCATTTACAAAGCTTATCAATCAAGTGATTTTGCCTATGATGTGTACAATTGTCATTGATTTACTTTCATCAATTTACTTTTGTCAGTTTTGTATCTTTATTCTGCAAACAATACTATGGATGATGGAGTTAATGGTGTCTTGTGGGTGACTACTTTGGGTCTATATCTAAGATTGCACTTTCTTTCAAAGGTGAATTTGGGCTTACCTTGGATTCATTTAGGTTTACTCTATTATTAAAACATTCAATATGGTTGATGGGTGATAGTGCATTCAATGCCCTGCACTACAAGAGGTTGTGTGCTCTTGTGACGCTCTTAGCGACGGAAATACACTGGGTTTTTATAACCCCCGGCGTCGCTATAACCGTCGCTAAAAGCGTCGCTACGAGAGCATCGCTATCTGCGTTGCTATAGGCGTCGCTATATAGCGACGCTCATAGCGACGCCTATAGCGACGAAGATAGCGACGCTCTCACAGAAGAGTATAGCGACGCATATAGCGACGCTACAGAGCCATAAATAGCGACGCTTATAGCGACGCCTGAGAGAATATTTTTTTGGTGGCAGGGCATTGAATGCCCTGCCACCCATCAACCATATTGTACTTGATTCACTTTTTAAAAAAAGTGCAAAGGTAAATAATAGACCCAAAATAGTCACCCACAAGACGCATTGTTTGCAAAATTGACAATTGTACACATCATAGACAAACTGAATTGATTGGCAAATGTAATAATGACAATTGTACAACATCATAGGCATAAAGAATTGATTGGCAAAAGGAATTGCGGTGACAAATGTAATAATATACATGGTTCAAAAAGACGTATAAAATCCGTCTCATGATACATAAGCTATGAGAAACCCTAAACTAATGCTATCTAGCTACGGCTAAACTGACGTCGTCTAATCAGACGTCTCATCGCGTCCAAGCGGCGTATCTGTCTGATTCTGCAAAAAAAGACAATAAGACAGTTTTCAGTAAATATAAACATATAACGACATTTATAAAACAATACAAAAAATAAAAAAGAGTAAACCCTAATACTAACCATGCCGCCGCGAGAACTGAGAATGTCCATCAGGGCGTTTAAGCCCTTCCTGCCTGCGTACTCACGCTCGTACGGTGTGGGATCACGTCCTGTCATCGACCACTGTCAAAACATACAAAGATTTCATTATGTTAGAACTAAAAAACTCATAAACCCTAAACTATCGAACATGCATAAAGAGCAATGTGAAAAAACTTACAAAATCGGCCTCAAATGATGCCCATCCACCGCTCCCCAAGTGGTGCGAGCTCCCTGCCTCTACTCGCGCTCTGGCTGCATCCTTTTGTTGCTTCCACTTGTCGGGATTCTCGCGCGCTGCTTTCTTCGCATTCTTCCAATCTTCTTTGGCCAGCCAATCTGGCCTATTCCACCCATTCTTGATTGCTTTTTGCACTTCGGAACGCTTGTGTTTGCAGTATTCGCGCATTCGAATCTTCATCAGGTCTTCATTGAAGCGCTGATCCCGTGTTGGAACGGGAAACTCATCATGAAGTATGCTGATGACTCTGTTTTTTAAATCACTTGGTACTTCACTCCATTTGTTTAGTATATAGTGTCTAAACAGCTGAGAGCAAAGACCACGCATGCGCGAGATCACCTTCTTGCCGTTATCATCCATGATGATGCCGCCGCTGATGTCGACGGAGTAAGGCAAGCCCTCTGGCCGGTGACGCGTGAACCTGGGTGTCCCGGCAGGGGTCTCTAGCGGCGTGTCGATGGGGGTACGGACGTCAGGTGTCTCCATCGGCGTCTGGGCGCCGAAGCGAGGAGTGTCGAGTGGGGTGGCTCCTGGCGGAGTAGGTAGAGGTGTGTAGCTTCTAGGAACAGTCAGCCGTGCAAAACTTGGCGTAGACGGCGATGCTGTGGCTGGTGTGGGGGCGGGCAAAGAAGGGGAGGGTAAAGAGCCTCGTCGAACACGAGGCGGTGTGGAGGCATCGGTGGCAGAATCCCCACAACAACCGCCACCGCCACCACTAGAGCGCCGGTGTCTAGACGAGTGTGACGCTCGTCTCGTCGACGCCGAAGCTTCGGAGCGCGCCGAATGCTCCGAAAGAGAGGGAGATGCGGATGGTGTAGTAACGCGCGATGATGCGCCAGAGGGATGACGCTCCACGTACCACTGTCTCTGCTGCGGTGACAAAGAAGAAAGAAACTCCTCATCATCCATACCTGCATTAAACACACGAATATTTAAACTTAATATTGAATGAATAGAGTAGACAATGACGCAAAGACCATTAAATACAATGACGTAATGACGCATATAAATACAATGACGCAATGAATCGAGTGGTAGAAGAGGCAAGTCGAAAACTCAGAATTTTCAATCAAAAGATGTGAGCGCGAGTAGAAAAGAGCGTTACACACCATGGAAGCTACTTAGAGAGCTAGAGCTTTTACAGCATGGAGCAAAATTGTTCAAATACAATATTTGTGGCTTTAAGAGATCTCTCTCTCATCCTCGCATAACTCAGCATAACTTCCTATATCTATATAGAGCTCTCCGTTTAAACACATATCCTCTGTTTCATTTTGTAGCTCCTCTGCATGCACCCCATATAGAGTAGTAGCATCTTGATGCTCGTCTGGCACCACCGCAGCGGCTTCTGATTGAGCATCTTCTCTGATCTCCTCCATTGATGTCGTTGTGATTGGCACATGGTAGCCTTCATACGTCCTTGCACTACGAGGGGCTACCTCTATGACGTACCACCAGTTTGATGTAGACTTTGTAGGATGAAATACTACCTGCCAGAGCCACATAACTTACATGAGAGCTTTCAAGCACATAACTTGTAAAAGGGGGATGTTAACTATTTATATACTTACTTGTTCACAATGCTCGGGTAGTACGAAAGTGTCTCTTAGGTCAGTCCATTTCTTAGTAGAATCCACCTCAAGAAAACCAGACTCTCCTCTACGCACAGTAGCGTTTCGACCCTCCATGATTATCTTGAACCATTGCACGTCGAACAAGTCGACAAAAAATCCTCTGTAATCGATCCTCAAAATCTCTTGCAGCGTGCCGAAGTAAGTGAGTTCCGCCACCACGGGATCTGCATCAGAGGAACGTAGTCGACTAGACTGTTCAAATTTTGCCATGATTCCACAATCTTGAGTAAAACGCTTTTTGTCGATTCGTTCCACCCTAAAATGTCGACCTTTACACCATGCTGCTGTGTATGACTTATACTACAACGAACAAAGATTATGAGTGGCAGTTCAAACGTTTATAAATAAAGTCACTTGCTAGTCGTACATTGCAAACTTACCTTGGTCGCGCAACCCCGAGAGTACTCCCACTCTTCTTCAGTCACTTCGTCACCGCATTGTTGTGCGCTTTTCAATTGGTTGTGCAACCATCTTAAGCTCATGAAGGTTGGTAGGCTCTCCAGAACCGCTGGATAGTGCATCGGTGGTCGTCTTCCCCGTCTCCACTCGATTCGTGCCCTTTGTCGCTCTTGCTTTGCATCCTCATAATGTGAAATCCACTTTTGCATCACTGGATTGTGAAGCATGCAAAATCGGTTGATTTTAGCCTCTAGATCTTCCGTCATCTTCTTCTCAACACCGAGATTGCACATGACAATCCCAGATATGCGCTCATCATCTATGGTTCGCCATAGCGTGTCTCGGGATTTATCAAATCCGTCTAGCCACTCTCCAATGTACACTAGGGACTCTGATACCAACCAACCTTCTGCCATGCTACCCTCCGGACGTGCCTTTTGACGCACATATCCCTTAAGCGTTTTCATGAAACGCTCTAAGAAGAACATCCATCTGGAATGAACTGTGCCAGCTATTTCCACCTCATCAACTATGTGAATAAGAAGATGCACCTGAATGGTTAGCATTGTAGTAGGAAAATGTTTCTCAAACATGCACACAAGTTCCGCAGCATTTAGTTTGGCGAATGGTATGGAGTCTACGTCGATCTCCTTTTGTGAGATCCATTGCACCAGCTTTGCAAGTTTTTAGATTGTGTTACGGATGTCGAGAGACAAACATCCCTCAATGGCAACCGGTAAAATAAACTGTAAAGTATGTGCAGCAATGATATTAAAGTCCACATTTTATGCAATGATATTAAAGTCCACTATGAACGTACCTGACACATTTTATGCCAATCGTGTGACTTCAAACCGGTAAGATTTCCTTCTTTAGTAAAACACGTTCGGAGCGAGTGCATTACGCCAGTGGGGGTCCGCAAAGATCGAATGGCCTCTTTTACTTTGCGTTCTTGGGCTCCTGTGAAAATCCATGGTGATTTAGGAAGTTTTATCGATCCATCAGACGTTGTTTGCGGCCAATATTGCTCCATACGATCTACATTTCTAAGGTCAACTCTGGCTCCCAAAGTATCTTTCTTGCCGGTCAAATGGTCCCATAGTAGATTACCCACATTCTTGAATATGTGCATTGGATCGAGCAAGTGATTGATCACGAGTCGGGGCCAGTATGGTAACTCGTACCATAGAGATAGTCTCTTCATCCCTGGAGGCAATCCGTCATCGCACATCTCCTTCTGCTCTAACCATGCTTGTGCAGACATCCTTGGTGGCTCTCTTCCCAAAAAGCCGTCGCGTAACACATGATTCTCCGGAAGATACGCTTGATGACCTTCGTAGATTTGCTTCTTCAGTGAGGGTGCCCTACGTGCATTCAGTCTAGGTCCACATGTGACACATGCTCTGTATCCGCTTGTTTGAAGCCCTGCATGTATACACATGATAATAGATCAACTATGGGGAAAAACAAGATTTACAGTGTCTGAGAGAGGAGTGTCAATAGATCACCTGAGCATTCTGTTAGCCCGGGATAGTCATGCATGGTCCACATTAGAATACCTCTGATCAAAGCATTCCGTCGTCCTGTGTGTCGGCTCATATCCACCACCTCTATGCCAATCCACAATTGTTGTAGCTCTTCCAATAGTGGATGAAGATACACATCCATATTCCCCACTTTATATCGCCCTGGCACAATCAAGCTTAGCCATAGGTGCCCCTTCTTCGTAGTCAACCACGGGGGAATGTTGTAGTTGACGATGACAACGGGCCATACACTGTAAGATGTTGATCTTTGACCAAATGGATTTACGCCATCCATAGCCAGGCCTAAGCGCAAATTTCGAGCTTCCCTGGCAAAATCCGACCATGTTCCATCTATATGTTTCCAGGCTGCGCAATCTGCAGGAATTCGTAGCACACCATCCGAAGATTTATTCTCCTCATGCCATGATGCTAGGGCGGCCATGGACTTACATTCAAAGAAATGCTTGATGCGAGGAAGCAAAGGAAAATATCGCAAAACCTTTTGTGGAATTTTTGTCCCGTGGAGATCTACTCGATATCTTTCGGAATCACATTTCGGACACTTCTCCATGTCTGTGTATTCCCCTCTGAAAAGAATGCAGTCATTAGGACAAGCGTGGATAGAATTGTAATCCATCCCCAAGTTTCGCAAAATCTTTCTTGCTTCATCTCGGGAATCTGGCATCACATTGTCAGCTGGTAGAATGTGCTCTTTCAGCAATCTACACAACATAAAAATATGATACAGTCGTGTAAAAATCTATCAGATCATTATACATTTAGAGTTCTATTAAAGTAAACTAATTGTAATAGATCACCTGAAAAGCGCTGTGACGCTAGTGTCACTCCATCCAAACTTTGCCTGCATGTTGAGAAGAACCAGGAGTGCTTTCAATCTAGACATACGTGCTCCATTATACAATGATGTATCGGCTTCACTTTTCATATCATCATAGATAAGCCTTTCTGAATCCATGATCGTCTCGATCATTTCATCAATCTCGGGCTCAAACATTGCCTCGTTGGGAATGTGCTCTGCATGATCATCCCCCGAGCTGTCAGAGGCTACATCTTGTGGCCTCACATATGCTGCTTGACCAAAGCGCCTGCGAATACGTCTATTGGGTTGCAAGATTGCTGCTTGTTGGCCAGCGTCAGAGTCCGACGAGTTATAATTGGCAACAACTCGATCTATAATAGATGGATCGAACTCGCCAAATTCGCGAACGTGCTGCAAAGAAACACGTCTTGTCCGTCGCACAGCATGCTTGCATTGATTACAAGGACATAAGACCCTCGTTGAGAGATAGGTGTTTCGGTTGGACGGTCCCACATCCTCGTCGCTACTCATAATGAGGATAAAAAACTTATAACCTAGACAACAAATTTAATATTCTATTGGCATTCTTCGTCTTATCTCTCTCTCTCTCTCTCTCTCTCTCTCTCTCTCTCTCTCTCTCTCTCTCTCTTTACCTCACATTCTCTAGTCATGTCCAATCCCCGCACACCTCGGTCTAGAGGTGCACGGAGATCAGAACCACCGGGTTATAATCTCGTCTTTATTGGTCAATACCTATATTTGTGGGTACAAGAAATTTAGACACCCACGTCTACATGATACTGCATGTAGTGGACAAAATCCCTTTGCCTCTTCTCTAGCTGTAGCACTTCACTTCATCTTAACATCTTTTCACAGTAGATCTTTTCACTGTTCGTCTAACTCTAAACCCTAAACCGTAAGTAATTCTTGCGTGGACTCGATCTAACGTAAATAAGCGTAAATCTAAATAAACGTAAATCTAACTAAAAATAAAGCTAAATCTAATTTAACGTAAGTCTAATGACTAGAGGTTGTCTAGATGGTCATTGTGTCGGGGATGTAGTGACTCTTGCCGCCCTGAAGATCCACCTTCTTCCCTATCTTCTGAAGACATTTCACCAGTACTTTTGGATCGACGGAGCCCACCATGAGTGAAGGCAGCAATACCCTATATTCCATTGAGGGCTTTCTTCACCCGCTTCATGCAGGCATCGCAGTCTATGGAGACCCGCATCTAATATAATATAACGTAAATCTAAATCTAGCTTAAATAAACGTAAATCTAGTTAAAAATAAACCTAAATCTAATTTAATGTAAGTCTACATATAACTTAATCTTTAACGTCTTTTAAGATAGTTTCCTACGACGTTATAACTCTCTTCTTCCTGTGTGTGTGCGCGTGTGTGGATGTGTGTGCCAATAAAAAGAGATAAATGGTATAACCTTTCTATCACCCATGCCAAGTATGATAGATTGATTATGCCATTTCTCTCTTGAATAATAGGTCTTCAGTTCAACTCCTCGTCGGCTAGATCTTTAGGTCTTTTAATTTTAATTAGTTTCCTATGACGCTCCCTTAGTTTCTCTTTCTTTCTCTCTCAATGTGTGTGCGTTTTTTTGGATCGTATGCATGTTTTCTTTCTCTTTTTCTCTCTCAATGTGTGCGTTTTTTGTTTATGCATGTTCTCTCTCTCTTTTCCTCTCTCAATGCGTGCGTTTTTTGTTTATGCATGCTCTCTCTCTCTCTTTTTCTCTCTCAATGTGTGTGTGCATTCTTTGTTTATGTATGTGTGTGCGTTTTTGCACTCTCTCTCGCTCTCTCTCTCTCTCTCTCTCTCTCTCTCTCTCAAAAACACTATGTGTGTGTGTGTATGTGTGTGTGAGAGAGAGAGAGCGAGGGAGAGAGAAAGAGGGGAAGGGAACATGAGAATGAGGAGAGGGAAGGAGCATACCTGGCTCTCCTTCCTCTCCTCGTGTGTGTGTGTGTGTGTGTGTGTGTAAAAGAAAAAGAGAGAGAGAGAGAGAGAGAGAGAGAGAGAGAGAGTGAGGGAGAGCGTTACCTGCTCTTTGCTTGAGGGCGCCGAAAAACTCAGATCTGAGATCTGAGTTTTTGGGCGCGCTCGGTTATTTTTTTTACCCCAGCTGGCGTCGCTATGAGCGTCGCTATAAGCGTCGCTATGAGCGTCGTAAATTTCTTTGTAAATTTGCGACGCTTATAGCGACGCTCATAGCGACGCCGGGAATTTTTTTTTTGAGCGTCGCTGTGTGAGCGTCGCTAATGTGAAGAGCCTCTTGTAGTGCTGTCCCAAAATTTTTTACTCTCGGACGTCGTTATATAAGGCTCTGCCACGTCGCTTTAAGCGTCGCTATAGGTAGCTTGTAAGGGTCGCTATATAGCGACGGCGATAGTGACTTATATAGCGACGTTTTTGTATCGACGCTTTTAGCGACGCTGGGAGTATAAAAACCCAATGTATTTTCGTCGCTAAAAACGTCACAAGTGCACACAACCTCTTGTAGTGCTTGATTAAAACAAAGAGATACCCTTTGTTTTGTATCATCTGAAAACAACTTATTGTGTGGATCTTGCAATCAACTTTTGGTGTTTCATGCCTTCTATTGTTTTAGCAATATGCTCCCATCTGTTGTGGTCAATAGGTGATGCCTATTTGAGATCTTGATTTTTTTTTTGGCTCAACCTGATTAAGTCTCTCCAATCTTGGAAAAATAGAAAGCCTCTCAAAACATCTTGATCCTTAAGTATTGCATAAGTGAAGGGTGAGTTTAGGAAATGAAAAGACCCATGAAAATTGAAAATCAGAATACTTTTTGTTTTCATATAAAGAGATGTTCGAGTGCACATTGATACATAATATGTGTTTTACTTTTGTCGATATGGAAGAATGGAAGTTGATGCATATGGTAGTGGGCTGAATTTACATGATTGAGCAACTATTAGGGTCCTCATCGCTAAATATAGATGGGGCCGCATGCGATGTGCGACCTTCTTGATGATAGATATAGGGCAGGGAATCATCAGTTGAGTAATCGTAATTGTTGTAGCCATGCTTCTTATAGTTGTAGGTGGGCCTAAAGGGTTGAATTCGGGACATATGGTCACCAATAGATGAGGAAGAGAGGCTGTTGTAGCTACTGTAGTAATTTTGGGAGCTTGTGAAGTTGTTTATTGTACTAGTTGCCAAATGGTAGAGATTAGTGAAGGCTTCTTGCCAAAATTCTGCCCTCTTTCCTGTCTTTCTCACAGCTTTCAACACTTTCCTTCGATCGACGAATCCCATATACTGTCACTTTGTTCGTCCTTAATTAAACAACCTCGACGCTATCTACGCCTGTGTCAGAAGAAGAAGCATTAGCTTGCTGAGTAAGTTGACGGCAGACATAATAATTGCAAGGCATCAGCTCATGCAGTGATGAAATGACAATGATATATCTGATTGCCTGGCAATATTGTCGAAATGAGGGAAATGCAATGCAGAAAGAGAAATGTTGTGATTTTGGAAACAACAAGAGAAATATGTAAGTTGAATAATTAGTGCTGCAGGGATCAGGAGCTTATAATTAAGATCGCATCAGTATAACATGAAGCAATAATTGTGATTACCTTTGAGCTTGGCGAGCTGCTTTTGGACTTTCTGCTCGCATCCCTGGCAATCCATGCGCACCAGAAGCTCCACAAGCTGCGCATCGAGTACATATTAATCCACTTTCTGGCTTAAACAATGTATGCATACGCCATGAAAGAAGAGATGGTTACCTCCATGTTTTGTTTGCTGTCAGTCCCCAGCTGCTGCAGATACATAATTATTAATTAGGCCGCTAATTGCATGCAAGGGTCATGAGGGTGTTGTCTATTTGCATACAGTTGAGAAGTTGCTTACATACAAGAGGTACGTCTTGATGCTCTCTCTCTCTCTCTCTCTCTCTCTCTCTCTCTCCCCCTCTGGCTCTGGTCTAGCTGTCTGTCTTATATAAGCTGTGGAGTACTGCTCATACGTTGCTGGGTCACTCTTCAAACCATAAGCTTGTGAAAGAGGGTACAAGGAAACAACGGTCTACAAAGGGACGTACCATATATTGTTTTCCATGTTAACGGCATCCCTTTTTTACTTGGGACAACTCACAAAGGTCACTCCTTTTAAGCATTCCACCGACTTTTATACGCTTTCAGGAGTGTGTGTGTGAGAGAGAGAGAGAGAGAGAGAGAGAGAGAGAGAGAGAAGGAGAAGAGAGCTTTTACCATCATCTACTTATAGTCTCAAAAGTCCTCAAAGATCTGTCCTAGAAGTCTTGAGCTCAAGACCTGTTAGCCAAGAGGAAGATGGAATAATCAATCTACCACATTTGTGTGTGTGTGTGTGTGTGTGTGTGTGTGTGTGTGTGTGAGAGAGAGAGAGAGAGAGAGAGAGAGAGAGAGAGAGAGAGATGTAACATACATGACATAGTCATGTAGGTGATAGAGACGATATTCCGTCGTCCTCTTCTTGTTACATAGCACACAATGTTCTAGGGATGGAGGTAGTGGTTCGGGAAAAGTGTGCCTCAGCTTAGCCTTGAGCCGGTTGCAAAATCAAAGTAGCCGGTTTAGGGGAGGGCAAGAAGGAGAAAATTCCACTTAAAGTACATGGAAAATAGTGTATTTTGCAAAAATACTAGCTAGTACTGTAAAATTTCCAGTTCAGATTTGTCTTGGAGGGACTTTTGTATGTTTGTGAAAATGATTTTTCCCGAACACTGGATCATGGAGGGAGAGAGAGACTGTATGTGTGTACAATTACTTATAACTATATGTACACTCCATGTATGTAAGTAATATGCATTCTATAACTTGTATAAATGATTGCCAATTACTTTAAAAGAAGATGAGATAGCGAGACCAATTCAACGACTTTAGTGCTGTGTGCACATGCTTCCTTGTTACTTCTTGCCTTCAATTAAAAACCATTGACTCAACTTGATTTGAAAGTTGAGTATTTAACAAAAGACTCAATGACTTTGCATTGATTGTGAAATTAAAGATTGATAATAAAGGTTGGTTTTTTTTTAATACCATAATTGCACAATAAAAATATAACCGTGCAAGCAATATATACTAAAAAGCTAAAATAAGTGTATCTAATGCCCCTGCCAAGAGTGACCACCATAATGACAAAGTACACAATGCATCACCAAGTCTCTTACCATAACCCTAAAAACTATTGAATATCGTTCTTTTTCTATTTGACTTCAAAATTGAGCAATGTGCATCTATTTTACTCAACTATATACATTTTTTAAAACGAATTAGTTATTTTGATGAATTATCAAAACAATAAATGCTTAAATTTTTCTATTTAAAGTTTGTTTTATCTTTTGCCTTGCTCCTAAAGACAAGAATTTAGTACGCAAAAAAGTTTATTTGATTATCTAGAATCAAATAAAACTTTATCTCTTTTGGTCAGGGGTCGAGCCACGTACCCTTAAGAATGCTTAGCTTCTAGGAGACAATATTTTTGTTTTGAGTATATATATTTTTTCTTGCTAAGTAAGAGCAGTTAAATTAAACAATTTTGGTTTGTTTGTCAATAAAATCTCCCATGTTTCTCTATCTCTAATTAGCTTGTGCTTGGCTTAACAAGCTTCAGAATCATGTATGAACACCAATATGGTCTATCATAGACATGTAGAATGGCTATGGATCATCATTGACACTTGGAAAGGGGTCAATCTTTTACGTCTTAAGAATAGTTGTAGAATTTATGCGAGGACCGGGGAGGGATTAGATGTTGAAGAGTTTGTTCCCTTCTCCCAATGATAGAAGCCCTGGCTATTCAGTCATGGAACGTGAAAGGATTGAAGACCCGAAAGAAGCATGCCGTCCTCTGGGAGGAAGTTAGAAAGGAGAAGGAAGTTAATTGTTGGGCCATCCAAGAACATCATTTAGATGCTCATAGCAAAAGAAAACGGGAATTGGGAAAGAAGCTGGTGCTCTATGGAGAGGGAATGGACGGGTTTAGTGGAGTCCTCTCTATTGTGGACAAGCAGTTGTAGCCCAAAGTGATCCTTAATCATGCCTCTAGGAGAGCCCTAGGAGTGATAATTATGTGGATAGACCAAGCTATCACTATAGTCAAATATATGGCCCTTGCAATGCAAAGGATAGAGACAAATTGTGGATGCACCTTAGGGATTCCCCTATTGAAGCAGAGTGGCTATTGATTGGTGACTCTAATATGGTGGAGAAGAGCAAGGATAGAACAGGCTCAGCCAACCTGTTAGGTTTTGAAAAAGCTAAATGGATGGGTCTCTATGAGAAATGGGCTTTGATGGACCTATGGGAGGTGGGCCCTTGGAACATAACATTGGGCTTCACCTACACAAGTCTACAGTATGCCGCACAGCTTCCCGCCTTGACATGTGCTACTGCTCGCACCAGGCTGATTGGATCCCGTCGGTACTTGAGTTAAAGGTGCTTCCAACTAGGAGCCTGTTGGACCATATACCATTATACTTGGGACTCAAGAAAGCCAACGGGGAGGGTCAGACCCCCAAGGGAAGTAAGATGCTACTTGAACATTATTGGGGCACACATGTTCAAGGACCCTCTATTTAGAAGTCTTACCAAGAAAGCTTTGAGCAAACTCAATAAAGATGTTAATCTGGAAACGTAAATCTTGGGACCTCTTTGCTCAAAGTATTCAAAAAGAGATCAAAAGCCTTCAAAAGCTCAGGTCCTTGGATGAAAAAGGCTCGAGAAGAGCATTGGAAGCATCTTGAATAAGTGGTTGCTAGAAGAACACAAAAGGTGGCTAGAAGCGAAAGCCAACCTAGCTTAGCAGCAACTCGAGGAGGTCAAGAGGGCGAGACTGATATCCAAAGACTACCAATCAAGAACATTTTTTTAGGTCCTTGAAAATCAAGAAGAGTCGTGGCTCCATCCGCTCGCTCACATATGAGAATGCGAATGCTATACAAGGCCAAGATTTTATCGCTAGGATGATGCTCAATCACCTAGCCAAATCATTGGCCAACCAGAGACCCACTCTCAAGAAGTGGATGAAGCCAAAACGACCTTGCTCTAGAGTATCAATAGGAAAATTTCCCAACCTGAAGCCAATCATCTTGAGATGGCCTTCTCTGAAGATGAATGCTCACTTGCATTGCAAGCTCTCGGCAAGGAGAAACCCCCTAGTTGGGATGGTTTGTTCTTCAGGGACTTATGGGAGGACCTCAAGGTCCCAGTCCACAGGTATGGCTAACTAGGCTCTGGTCCTTGGATCTCAATGTGAAAAGACGGCTTATCTCAATAGGTTCCCTTTATCCAAAGCTTGTTCAAAACGAAAAATGGCCGGCTCAGGTTCTCAAACCGGTTCAAATTATGGAATTTTTAGTTATAATATGAGATTTTTAGTGTGATTATCCCTCTCAAATTTAGAGTTAACATGCTCATATGCGTGTGAAAAAGTTCCAAAGCCCTGCTTGGAATTCTTAAAAGGAGTCACCTTTGGGAAGCTGTGGTGAGTTGTCCCAAGCTGTAGTGAATTCCTCCTGTCTTGTATAACTTTTGCCGTTAACATGGAAACAATATTGTACCCTTTGTCTGAATTATAAAAGGCCCTTGTTTCCTTGTGCCCGTTTGGGTACAAATTAGCCTCCCTTCGTTCCCAGCGCACAGCACTCCATTACAAGACAGATATATATAGAGAGAGAGAGAGAGAGCACATCGAGCACTGCTTGTACGTAAGCAACTTCTCAGCTGTATGCAAATAGACCCCTAGCTTCATTACGTATACAAAACAACGCCCTCACCCTTGCCTGCAATAATTAGCGGCCTGTTGTGAATTAAGATTTATATCTTGTAAGTACATACCGCGCAAGGAGCTAATTAGCTTGCATCTGCAGAGACTGCAAACATGGAGGTAACCATCTCTTCCTTCATCATACCTCATCATTTCCCTCTCGATCTAATCAATATTATGCCATTGTCCCTGCTCGCATTAATTCCATCATGCTCTGATCCCTGCTTGAATATGATCATAAGTCCTACTGTTTCATCGCAAAAAATGGATAATGTCTTTTTTGTGCTGCTTTTCCTGCATATTTGCTTCTAATTCTGATATCAAGATTGAAATTAGTGCTGATTCGGGAGTATATACATTCTTGATGCGCAGCTTGTGGAGCTTCTGGTGCGCATGGATTGCCAAGGATGCGAGCAAAAAGTCCGAAAGCAGCTCGCCAAGCTCAAAGGTAATCACAATTTCTTTCAAGTATTGATGAGATCTTAAGATCTTGAGCACTTTAACTTGCATGTTTTTCATTAGGATTTGCACATTTCTCTTGTTGTATGTAACTCATGCTGCATCACAGAATTTTTCCTGCTGTATGTGCATGCATGACAACGCTTTGACCGAATATTATGCTGCCTCAGCATCATATCGCAAACGGATATATTATCCTCAGGTCATAGCAGCTGATGTGTTGCCATTATTATCTTTGCTTTGAGTTCAATCAGCAAGCAAAAGCTTTTTCCTCTAGAACAGGTGTAGATAGCGTCGAGGTTGATCTAAGGACAAACAAAGTGACAGTATATGGATTTGTCGATCGAAGGAAAGTGTTGAAAGCTGTGAGAAAGTCAGGAAAGAAGGCAGAGTTTTGGCAAGAAGCCTTCACTAATCTCCATCATTTCCCTCATCACAGTACGGGTGAAGCAAGTAATATAACAGTCAATTACAACTTCACAGGCTCCCAATATAGCCACAATTACTCTTCCTCATCCAGCGAGATGTCTCAAATTCAACCCTTCAAGCGCACCTACAACTACAAAAAGCATGGCTACAACAACTATGATTACTCAACCGATGATTCCATGCCCTACTATCATCAACAAGGTATAAGCACATCGCATGCGGCCCCGTCGATGTTTAGCGATGAGGACCCTAATGGTTGCTCAGTCATGTAGATTCAGCCCATTGCCATATCAACTTCCATTTTCCATATCACTACATCAAAACCCTTTTGTGAATTACACAATCATTATATGTTTCCATTGTGACATCTATATTGCCTCATATCTATTACATGCACACACAAATTGCTTTTGCCAAGATCCACTGTGGCAAAGGTATGCTAGTAGAGCCACTATAGCCATCTTGATTCCTTAGGAGGCCTCAAAACCTCCTAAGGAATCAATTACATGCACA
The DNA here is from genome assembly GCF_014529385.1 of Adiantum capillus-veneris. NCBI lineage: Eukaryota > Viridiplantae > Streptophyta > Polypodiopsida > Polypodiales > Pteridaceae > Adiantum > Adiantum capillus-veneris. Next base: position 77,670,225 of record NC_140940.1, read on the forward strand.
CACAAATTACTTTTGTCAAAATTCATCACAGCAAAGGTATGCTACTAGAGCCACTAGATTCCTTAGGAGGCCTCAAAACCTCACCAAAAAATATTTTTCATTGCCAGCCTTAACACACAACATATAGCCAATATAGCCACTTCACTTTTCTGAAGAACTGGTTTATATGTAAACTAAGCCATCTTTTTGACCCACGTGACGAGCGTAAAACCCTGAATCTCCCACTAGAAACTTGGTACTATGCAAAATTTCTTAAAGATCTAATATAATTTAGTAGGTTATTAGGTTTGAAACTTTGGTGGCACTGCAAAGTATTATCATGTTTGCAAGTATGTTTCATTGAAGTTCTTATGTAGAAATATATTTGTTATAATTAGTGCAATCCTAGAGAAATATATTGTTTAGAGGTGCAATTTTACAGCCTTTCATAATTAAATTGAGTCAATTGTTTTTCCGAGCTATCAAGAGTGCACTACAATTAAGGAAAAAAGCTACAAATAGGTATCACACCTTGACCTTACAATGGAAGCAGGCTGAAACAAGGGAGATATCTTCAAAAAGCCATGGACACCATTAAGAGATCTTAGAGGTCATTTGCAGGGCCTTCTAAGAAATTATGTTTCTCTCTCTAGAAAATGTTCTTAAAATGCACTTGCACTTATTAAGTACGTCAAAGGGACAACTAAACACTTTGAAAAGTGATTCTAACTTTTTGACAATCCTTGAAACATAAAATGCGTGTGGGAACGTTTTCCATGAGGTATGCACGGCGTCCGATAAACTAAAAAATGAATGTCTACTTGCCCTTTTTTCACATCCGGAAAGGAAGAAAATGCTTAAAAATCCCTAATTTTTGGAATGTCCCTTGCGTGTTGTAGTGCAAAAACTCCTTTTTACGGGTTTTTTGGGCATTTTTTCTCTCTCCGAGTGTCAGAAAAGGGATTTGTTTCTTTGATTATTGGGGATTTCGGACGCATTGACGATGTCAAAATATTTAAATTCTAACAATAGCTAACAATTTTGCGATTTTTTTTGCATTTCAATGATGCAAAAGCCATATTGAAAGAGCGACGCCTACCTCATGAAAAAGACAAACACATTTAATGAAAAGGTGACCGCTTTCAAGGGCAGTTGATTCATTGAATGAGTGAGTGATACCTTTTTCATATTTTTGCTCATATCCGCCTAATTTTCTACATAACGTTGGCCCTTCTCTGATTGGAGGAGCTCTTTTTTCTCTCTCTTTGAAAAGACTCTTCAAAAGACCTCTGAAATTTTCTAATGCATGCATGAAATCCCAAATGTTCATTGCAAGGTTCAAAGAATAGGGTATTTTCATAAGACATGCATCAAGGGCTTCTCTTCAATTGTAAGTACCTATACTTCACTTTTCAAGGTATGTGGATTTATGCAAGAATTAACATGGGTAAGAAAACTTACATGCTACTAGTTTGGCCCCTACTAGTTTGTCCACTAGTATTGTTGGAAAGTCCATAATAGTTTGGATGACAACTCTTGTGTATCAACAAATTTTTTTCTTGACAAGCTTGATTTAATAATGTATTTGTCAATATTTTTATGGAATGTTGTCTCTTGGGATATGCATATTGTTGGATATACCCAAGGTCCAAGAAATGTAGAGTAGAATATATTCAGGTTATTTTAGAGGAAACAAAGTGAGGAGAGCAAGAGCTTCTCTCCAAAGAGAATCATAAGATTTTCTTTTGGATGCATGTGGCATTCTATAAGATGCTAATATGGACAAACAGAACCATGGTGATCTTGATAGTGCAATACAATTGGAAAAAGATGTGCTTTCTTTACATCGCTCTTGTTGACATGTATGCCAAATGTAGTGAATTTCTTATCGAGATTCATGTCAAGAATGAATTGTCTTGTAAGGAAATTGGCTGGGTTCATGATCAAGACTACCCACTTTTAGCAACTAGGCCCAAAGAGCAACATCTAAGTCGCAAGTATGCCAAATGTAGTGAATTTTTTACCGAGATTCATGTCAAGAATGCCATCTCTTGTGAGGCAATTGGGTGGGTTCATGATCAAGAGTACCCACTTTTAGCAACTAGGCCCAAAGAGCAACATCTTAGTCGCAAGGGCATGTGCCTATGTAGAGTCTCCATTGTTTAGCATGGCATATCCATCTATAACTAGGAGACTGATAAATAGTTGGAATTTTTTTTGGCCCATTCCCACTCCTAAGAGGCTAAAGATAAATTTTATTGAAATGAGAGGAAAATGAGCGTACGATGCTCACTTTTGTTGATATTTTTTTTTCTATTGAAACCTGTCACCATCACCAGAGGCTTCAATATATGTGACAACCAAAACATAATAAATTTTTGAATGGATTCATAAGAAGTAAATTCACTATGTACATAGTGCAAGGAAACTCTAAAGAGAAGAAAGAGTTAAAGGAAAACAAAAGAAGAAGAAAGATGCAACTGTATCAATGCACTCTCCAATACCTTGTTATATGGAAATGGGGTCTTTTTATTTCCTGAACTCACCCTTCTGCATTTGAGATGCTTTGAAAGGATTTTTATTATTCTCAGATTGGGGCAGGAAGACCTACTATATACATAATATTTAAAATAATTTATCCTTCTGATAGTGCAAGCCAATTTTTATATATTAAGAAAGATCCAAGGAAAATTAACCAAAAAATTCTTCATTTTGTTGAATCATTGCAACCCCATAACTTCATCTATCAATTGACCAATGGATCTTAGAAAATGGGATCTGCTACATTTGTGTAGATCTTGTGCAAAAAATATTCATGTGAATGGTAAAACATTTTCATGCTAACATTTACCTAAAACTATATATATAATAGAAATCACGTTCTATGGCATGTGCATGGTTCATGTGAAAAATAGACTTTCAAAATCATCAAGTGAAGGGCTATTTTGGATCCTTTGCGAGGGTCATAGTGTTGTGAGACAATGTCATGTGCTAAAATAGGAGACAAAAAGATATTTTTCGACCTTTTGTTAGGGTTGTAGTGTTGTTACTAGGTGTGACGTGTTGAAATACATGGGACTTTATGAATTAAAAGTGGTTCTCTTGTGAAGTTGACTGTTGATCAATATTTTTTCTCCATTGAATGCTATCTAATTTTTTTGGTCACCATTTCTTGGGCCTAAAGTATTATCATAATTGGCAATATATATGCCAAATTGGTTTCATAAAATGCATGTTATTGGTTCCCTTAGAGTGCAAAAAATTCTCAAGGTGGATACACTATGCATGCATCCTTCCAAAAATTATTCATAAGCAGAATATGCCAACTATTTTTTGCAAGAAATGAAAACTGAGGGTCTCTTGCTACATGGTCTTCTATGATTGCATCTTGCAGGTCAATGGAACCATGCAAGCTAGTGGCATAGGCAAAACAAGTTCACGACGATATTTTGTATTGAGGAGGTATTGATTCTTTGAAAATTCTTGTTTCGCTTCACATGGAAAATGTGATGTACTTGTGAAGTCACAAAATATTTTTAAGAAGCATATTATCGTGGATGTTGTCCCTTGGAGGGCCCTAGGCCCTTAGGATATTTACAGGTTGTGATTCCTTAAATGGTAGAAATAACGGTGTTAATTTAAAGTGCCTTGTGTGTTAACTTATTTATTAGCATGTGACCCATGCAATGCCATGACTAAGAGGAATGTACACCTCAATTGTGGCAACCTTGCTCTCTTTCATTCGGCAATGACATGTAAATTCATTTGATTATTTTTTGAGCTTTTGGAGCTCCTTGATACATGCATTTTGCATCAATTACTACTCTAGCTACTTTCTCTATGGTTAGGGCTTACACCTCATTCATATTAGTTTTCATGCATAGGGTAATACCCGCATGCCAAGGGCGAGGACTCTCTCTCTCTCTCTCTCTCTCTCTCTCTCTCTCTCTCTCTCTCTCTCTCTCTCTCTCCCCCCAGTGGGATGAATTGATTAAACTTAGACCTAGTTTAAATAGGTTGGAAATTTCTTTACTGTCTATATGGCATTCAATGGCAATGGTATGGTTTCTATAATCTCATTATAGGTTGTGTAGCAAGACATGCTCTAGTTTGCATGAATTCAACACAAGGTAGGTAAATTGCAATGTAGTGGGTCCTCTTCCACTTATCAAATGCACAATCCAGGGATGTATGTAATTAGTCGGTTGATGTATAGGCATCTAGGGTGCATGTGCACATTGCACTCATTATCAATCGATGGGTTTTCCCATTGCTTCTACCCACCATTACAAAGCATGCACACTGGCTCTCAAGTCTTCAAGGTTAAAGCATGGGCACTTGCATATGGTGGAAGCCCTTCCATTTGCATTCAATAGAAATAGCTTAGAGGCTCCATGCCACAACCATATTGGACACATCCTACAATCAACACATTCCAAGAGATGATATTTAGTGTAGAAAGCTCATCAAGAACTTGATGTTATTTTGGTACCACACAAGTGGGACTCACATCTCCTTTGATAGTGGTGCTACTCAAAAGGCAAAGTTTGAGGATCTCAGAATCATGCCTCGTTGACTTTAGCCTTTGTCTATATATATTGCATTGAGTGATTTAGCACATCCACAACATCTTTCTCTCTCAACCTAGAGGCGGGGTAGAGGGCTTCCTTTTCTAACTCTACCCAAATTGACAGAGTTGAAAGGCAAGATGGGGGTTACAACAAAACAAGGCAGGGGAATTACTCAGTGTGCACACCCCTTAGGAAACAATGACGGCTGACCACCCTCGCCCCCCTCCCTTCTTCTGCTTCCTCACTTTTCTTTATTTGCTTCTAGGTTGGCTTGCCCAAATACGGATCTCTAATGGATAGTAGGTAGTACTAGGAGTCATCATCCGTGGCATCTTTTCTTCTATTGTTAGACTTTTCATACGCCAATTTGTTAATCCTCCACCAAAAAAATGTTGTAGTAGGTGCTTTATCACCAGAGAAAGTAGAAACAAAGTGCACGGGCATAGATGCAATAGATAGAAAAAGCAAAGCTGATAGTTGGTAGTGACTCTACATCCCAGATCAGATTCTTATGTAAGTGACAAGCTAGAGGGAGAGTACTAAAAATCCATAGGAGGAACATGATGGATAGGAGCAACAGAATACAATAGTTGACCACACAATTCTCTACAATAGTAACAATAGGCCTTGGCTATTGGAGACATTAAGTAATGGCTAAAATGTTTTGCATCTCTTTTTGTTGGTATAACCAATGTATAGAAATATGTGTCTCAACTAACAATTGTGGTTATTTCAATTTCAAACATATCGGTCAAGAGGAAGATGAAAATAAAAAATATTGCCTAGATTTTGAGAAAAAATAGTGTTAAACTGGTTAAATTTAGGTTTGAGTTTCAAATTTTCCTCTTGGAAAATCGATAAAAAGGAATCGTGTTTGATTGCCAAAAATGTTTTTTCTCAAACATTGGGTATGATAAAGGTTGGGCAAGAGAAAGTAAATTTTTCCTGATGGAAATTAATTGTGAACAATGCTAGAGAAAGCACAGACGTGGTATCACTGCTTCTTGGACACAAGCACATATAAGTAAATGGAAATTCTGATATCTAGGCAACAAAACCTCTTGTGCTTGGCACACATGTCAATCAAAGCATTAGCTAGCATGATGACAAGCTTTCTTACCCATGACGAACAATGTCATCCGTATTTGCATGCCTACGTTAATGTTTTTCATAATACCACATCTCAAGATGCAAGAGGAGGATTTCAAAGTTGGAGAGTATCTCCTACTTACCACACATGTCCACCCTACAAGGCGCACAATGTTATTTTTGAATAGCCCCTAACTAAATCTCATTATAAATTCTTTTCCCATGTCAACATCTTTCTTCATCCACATGCCTTCAAAAATAACCACAATCACTGCATTTGGAGAAAATTTTAGTTTTGTTGAAAACAACTGAGAGATTTTGGTGATTGCATTTGGAGGAAAGCTCCAACTCTCTATTTGCTGAAGACAACCTAGAGCTTACTGGCCCTACGACACCATAGTTGACATGCAAGTTGAGCACAACAATTCCAAGAAAGATTTTTTTTCCAAGAGCCTACAACAAACCATCCCATCATGAAGTTGTTTTCCAATGTCAACTACTTGCATAATGTCATATGCCTTCAAGATGCAAGCAAATGTGACTACATCTACAAATTAACATTCACTTTTTTGTACTGACTTAAACAACTCAATGCTTGCTTACTTGTTGGTGCTTTCCCCTTTTGGCATATCGTGTTGCCATTGCATTCCAACAAATCACATCCGGTCCAGGGTAGGAACCTCAAAAAGATCTTGTTGTGCTTTCAACAATAGCTGACATATATATGAAAGACTTGCTAGGTAAATATCTCATTGTGAATTTTTTTATGGGCACAACCATTGCCCATGACTTCAAGATGTAAAATAGCCGAGAGATGTGAAGACAATCCATAGCTTCTTGGTCCTACCCATGTTGGGCATACCCTACATTAAGTGTCGTCCAAGAAACAACATCCTTGCATATCCGACAATCACTGCAGTCGAAGAACTTTTGCATGTTTAAAAGTACATCACAATCGACATGCATGTCAAGCAAAAAAATTAGGAGCAAGATTTTTCCTTTCCAAGATCCTTTGACAAACTATCTCATTATGAAATTGTTTGCCAATGCCAACTGCTTGCATAATGGTATATGCCTTCAAGATGTAAGCATATATGACTGCATCTAAAGAGAAACATTTACTCCTTACTCGTTTAAACAAACCATGCTTTGCTCATTGGCTTTTTGACTTTTGGGAATACTCAACAACCATTTCACTACCATATCCATGATAGGAAGTGACAAAGCTCTCATTGTTCTTTAATCGTTATTCAATATATAAAATACCTGATAGCCATGAAGGAGTACGAGCGGAAGTGAGACGCGAGAGAGAGTGCGAGAAGAAGAGCACGAGGATATGGTGAACTCGCTCTACTGTAATGTGTAGAGCATAGTGAGTTCTTATTAGGTTTTTACAAAAGAATATGTGTACATACCTGGCGGCCCGCCCACTTACCTGGGCGACCACATTGGGCTTTATACCCCAACAACCTCCCACTTAAAGTCCAATGTGGTACTTTAAGTGTGAGAGAAGCTACTATACAAGCTAATATACAAGAGATGTAGAGAAGTGATGTACTACCCTACACCTAACTGCTTGCAAAAATGCGCAAAGCTCTCTGAGGGAAGTCCTTTTGTAAGTAGATCACCAGGATTTTCTGTGGTGTGAACTTTGACAAGCTGAAGTTGCTTATCCTCGAGCATTTCCTTGATGAAATGATACTTCACATCCACATGCTTTGTCTTTGAGTGATAAACTGGATTGCGAGCCAATTGTATAGCACTTTGACTATCACAATATAACACAGGCATCTCTTCTTTGATTCCCAAATCTGTTACTAGTCGATTAAGCCAAATTGATTCTTTGCATGCCTTTGATGCTGCAACATATTCAGGTTCTGTAGTAGACTGAGTAACACAATCTTGTAATCTAGAACGCCATGATACTGCTCCACCAACCAATGTAAAGACATACCCTGACGTAGACCTTCGGTTGTCTAAGTCACCTGCATAATCTGAGTCTGTAAAACCCTTTACACTTAGCTCCTGACTCCCATAGCATATACGCATACTCTTTGTAGCTTTCAGGTATCTCAATATTCCTTTCATTGCCTCCCAATGTTTCTTGCCTGGGTTTGACATGTATCGACTTACTTCTCCCACTGCAAATGCAATGTCTGGGCGAGTAGCAATCATTGCATACATCAAACTACCCACTGCAGACGCATATGGAATCTTATCCGTTTCAGCCTGTTCTTCCTCAGACACAGGACAATCTTGTTTGCTAAGTTTCACATATGGTGGCAATGGAACACTCAATGCCTTTCCCTTCTCCATATTGAAATGTTGCAAAACCTTGTCAATATACTCTGTTTGAGATAACCAAATCAACTTCCTTGATTTGTCTCTCTCAATGTGCATACCAAGTATATGACTTGCCTCACCCATGTCTTTCATGTCAAACGATTTTGCCATCGGTGATTGTTTTAAGCCATAAAGACTCTTTAACAACTGGCATACCCAATCTTCCTTGCCTTTCTCAACAAACCCTTCTGGCTGCTGCATGTAAATTTCCACATCTAAATCACCATGCAAGAACGCTGTCTTGACATCCATTTGGTGCAACACCAAATCCAATATGGCAACCAATGCAAGAAAGAATCTCAATGTAGTCATCTTGACCACCGGAGAGAAGACTTCATCAAAGTCAATGCCTTGCTCTTGCTTAAAGCCCTTGGAAACAAGCCTTTTTGCCCTGTGGTAATTTAACTAGCTTCCATGTCTTGTTTTTATGCAGAGCTGTCATCTCTGACTGCATGGCCAATTGCCAATTCGCGGAGTCCTTCATTTGCACTGCTTCCTTGTAACATGAAGGCTCATTGCAATCAGTCAACATGACATAGTTCATAGATGGAACAAACCTATCAGGAGGTCGCGTGACACGTCCAGATCTACGCACAATAGGTGGCTCAGGCTCAACCACAACCTGTGGTTCTACTTCATCCTGTCCTTGCTTCTCTTGAGCCCTGACATTTTGTCTTGCACGTGCAGGTCCATCTTCTTGGAAGACAACTCTTCTAATCTCCTCAACCCTCTCTGGTTTAGAATGATATTTGGATTCATTAAAGTGAACATCATTGCTGCGGACAACCTTTCTGGATTCGGGATCCCAAAGTCTGTACCCCATCTCACCAGAATTACCATAGCCTAGAAAGATGCACTTTCTACTCTTTGGCTCAAGTTTGTTCCTGAATTCCTTTGGAACGTGAGTATATGCATCACAGCCAAAGACTCCGAGATGCTTGTATGAGGGCATTTTGCCTGACCATACCATCTCTGGCACTGAATCCTTCTACAAAACCTTGCTAGGAGATCTAATTACAAGATGAACAGCTGGTGATACAGCTTCAGCCCAAAACCCATTTGGCAGCTGTGTATTAGACAACATACTTCTGACCTTCTCTTGTATGGTCCTATTCATCCTCTCAGCAACACCATTTTGAGGAGGATTGTAAGGAGCAGTAAGTTCACGTTTTATACCTTTTGACTCACAAAAGTACTGAAAGGCCTTTGAAACATACTCTCCACCATTGTCACTGCGTAAGCATTTAAGCTTCTTGCCACTCTGATTCTCCACAAGTGTCACAAACGTTTTGAGAACACTAAACGCTTCATCCTTCTGCTTGAGAAAGTAAACCCATACTTTCCTCGAGTAATCATCTATAAATGTCATAAAGTAAGAAGCTCCCCCTAGAGATAGGTTAGGCATAGGTCCACACAAATCACTATGAACAAGTGCCAACTGTGTATCTCTTCTACTGCTTCTATGCTTATGTGGCTGCTGTGTTTTCTTACCATACAGAAAATGTTCACAGAATTCAAAATCATTAAATGAAAAGCCAGGAAAATAACCAGCACGAGACAAGATTTCCATTCCCTTCTTGGACATATGTCCTAACCGGCTATGCCACAAAGAAACGTTCGGCTGCTCGGTTACATTGATTACATTTTAGAGACATTTGATACATAAATCATGTAAAGTCCTCCAGACTTTACTCCATGTGCTATTGTCATAGAACCCTTGGATATCTTCCACATGTTCTATCCAAAAGTGGTGACGTAGCCAGCATCATCAAGTAAACCTGTGCTGATCAAGCTCTTTGTAATTGCGGGAACATGTCTCACATTCTTCAGCGTGAAAGAAGAGCCATTCTGAAACTTCAATTGAACATCTCCAACACCTAAGATCTCACATGTCTGCCCATTGCCTGGCCGAACATGATCTTTAGTGGTCACATAAGAGGTAAACCACTCCTTGTTTGGAGACACATGAAGTGATGCCCCTGAGTCTATAATCCAGTCACTCAGTGCATTTCCATCAGATGCTGTAAGAAGAGCTGAGTCCATTGTATTCTTCAAGAAGTAGATGTCTCCTGACACTAGACTGTCATCCTCTGCAACAGTGTTTTTCACATTTATTTCTTGAATCTTCATTGAGGACTTGTTCGTCTCACCATGGTCTTCAGCTTTCTCTTTGCCTTTTTCTGCTTTCCATTCTCTGCAATCTCTTTTCATGTGACCCTTCTTGACACAATGGTAGCATTCTATGTCACTCTTGCCTTTAGCACTGCGAGACTTGCTACGAGACTGATTCCTCTTTCCACCTTTGTACTTTTCTTTGGTCCTTCCCCTGACAACTAAGGCTGTTCCTTTGCCTTTGTCCATTGTCTTTCTATTGGTTTCTTCAGTAAGCAGACTTCCTTCTACACCTGCTATGTTCAAACCATCTGGAGGTGCAGAATTACTCAAAGCTGTGCGAAAAGTGTCCCAAATTTCTGGCAATGTGATCAAGAGGAACATAGCTCTAACAGGTTCATCAAACTTGACACCTTGAGCTGACAACTGACTGTACATTGTGTTGAATTCATTCAGATGATTGGACTGTGAAGCGTAGCCCTATGTATCCACAATTTCAAAAAAATCGTAAGCTATAAGAATCTTTGAGGACACGAGCACTCTCAGGACCTACGTGCTCATGGCTATGAGCAGGAAACCACAGTGAGGAGCAACATTTTTCATTAAAAATTTTCATAGAAGACATGCAATAAACTTGCAATGCACGTACATGGTCCTAATGTATACGATGCCAATGCAAAAAGCTTTAGAGTAGAGTCCAGGGAATAATAGTGTTATGATTTTCATTAAAAAATTTCATAGAAGACATGTAATAAACTTGCAAAGTCCACATACCGTTTGCACTCGTACATGGTCCTAAGACCTACGGTGCTGGTGCAGAAGGTTTAAGAGTAGAGTCCTAAGAATAATAGGACTGTCAATCACAAGGAGATTTTGACATGTTACCATATAGAAATTAGTTTTGGGTTCCATGTACTTCCTAGATCTAAGTAGGAAGTAAGGAGCTTTTTGCTAGATTGAACTAGAAAATTCATAAGTTGCTATATGATAGGTCTATAATTGCTAGATGGAACTAGCAACTTTCAAGTAGCTCTAGATTTTCTATATAGTACTAAGTGGAGTTGCTACATAGAAGTAGTAAATCCTTGGTCTAATGCAATTACTATATAGCAACTATGTGTAATTTCTAGTTGGAAGTAGTAAATCCCAATTCCACACAATGACTATATAGTAACTATGCTGACTTGCTAGTTAGAAGTATCAAATCCTAAATTCAATGCAATTACTATATAGTAATTATGTAGTCACTAGTTACAAGTAACAAATTCTAGGTCCAACCCACGTACTTACTAAGCATGCCTTTCCACATCGCAATATAGTGATTATTTTATACTAAGCACTAATCGTATTACGTATTCTTTTAATATATGTATGTACTATGGTACTTATACTATGTTTTATTAAGTTATGTTGTGATGTTTTTATTTTTTCTCGTAATTCATTTTTGCAAAGAAGCATTAGAATGCATTGTAACTCTCATATTCCATGACCTTGAAAAAATCAATACCTAAGTTTGGGCACTTGTCTATACCATTTTCTCAAATCTTAGAGTTGTTTTTGGTTTTTTAGAAGGTATATTGTATGGTGAGATTTTCCCAAGGAAAGTTGTGCAAGAACTATTTACTGTGTCTACTTTCAAAGGAGAGATTGTGGCGCCATCTCTTACTTTTTTATGGTCTGATTATGAAAATACTTATTAGTGTAGCTTAGAGGTGATACAAGTACTGCAAATGGTGCTACACTCCTTGAAACTCATTGCATATATATCTAGTTCAACAGGAGAATGTATTCCCTACTACAAGAGGCGATAGATTAAAAACTTTAAATGTCAAATGTCCATATTAAGGCTTATAAATTCCATCTCTACTTGATGCTTGTTGAAGTTTTGAGATATTGTGTTAATTTTGCATTAGGTCTCCCCAATATCGGAAAAATATAAAGCCTTTCAAAACATTTTAAGTGCCTAAGTGAAGGGTAAGTTTAGGAAATGAAAAGACACATGAAGGTGGAGAGTCAAAAGTCTTTTTTTTGTCCATATAAAGTGGTGGTCTACTTTACATGGTACATTTGTGTTTCTCTTCTCCTTTACTTTTTCCTTAATTAGCATTTTCTTTTCCTTAAAGTGTCTTTGCACTATGTACTTGCATATGTAGGTAGTGAATTTTTTTTCAAAAAAGCTATTAGAAATACCTTATATTTTGTGTGTGTGTGGCATATAATACACACAAAAAAATATTGAAAATAGGATGAGGGGAACAAATTGACACTTTGGACTTCATGATGAAATCTAAAATAAAATACACTAGCTCAAACATGGAAAATGTTCAAAAACAGGACATGGCTAAATGATTAGAGCACCAAAACAAAAACTTAGATACATTGAAAGAGATTAGAGGAAGCATGGAAGTAATGCATATGCAAAGTGATGGAGAGACCCATTTTCAAGGGAAAAAATCAAACAATATGCATGATGGAATAGCTTTAGAAGTTCCTTGCAACCTGTGAGAGAGAGAGAGAGAGAGAGAGAGAGAGAGAGAGAGAGAGAGAGAGAGAGAGAGAGAGAGAGAGAGGGGTAGAGATATATATGGAGAGAGATAGAGATAGAGAGAGGCCATAGAGACCCTTGAAATGTCCTACTCCTTTGGTCTACATCTCTTCACCTATTTCTATGCCAACCCAATATTTGTGCCCTTGCTCTCTATATTTTAGATTGAAGCAATGATACTAATGAAGGAGTACGAGCGGAAGTACGACGCGAGAGAGAGTGCGAGAAGAAGAGCACGACGATATGGTGAACTCGCTCTACTGTAATGTGTAGAGCATAGTGAGTTCTTATTAGGTTTTTACAAAAGAATATGTGTACATACCTGGCGGCCCGCCCACTTACCTGGTCGACCACATTGGGCTTTATACCCCAACAACCTCCCACTTAAAGTCCAATGTGGTACTTTAAATGTGAGAGAAGCTACTATACAAGCTAATATACAAGAGATGTAGAGAAGTGATGTACTACCCTACACCTAACTGCTTGCGAAAATCCGCAAAGCTCTCTGAGGGAAGTCCTTTTGTAAGTAGATCAGCAGGATTTTCTGTGGTGTGAACTTTGATGGGCTGAAGTTGGTTATCCTTGAGCATTTCCTTGATGAAATGATACTTCACATCCACATGCTTTGTCTTTGAGTGATAAACTGGATTGGGAGCCAATTGTATAGCACCTTGACTATCACAATATAACACAGGCATCTCTTCTTTGATTCCCAAATCTATTACTAGTCGATTAAGACAAATTGATTCTTTGCATGCCTCTGATGCTGCAACATATTCAGCCTCTGTAGTAGACTGAGTAACACAATCTTATAATCTAGAACGTCATGATACTGCTCCACCAGCCAATGTAAAGACATACCCTGACGTAGACCTTCGGTTGTCTAAGTCACCTCCATAATCTGAGTGTGTAAAACCCTTTACACTTAGCTCCTGACTCCCATAGCATATACGCATACTCTTTGTAGCTTTCAGGTATCTCAATATTCCTTTCACTGCCTCCCAATGTTTCTTGCCTGGGTTTGACATGTATCGACTTACTACTCCCACTGCAAATGCAATGTCTGGGCGAGTAGCAATCATTGCATACATCAAACTACCCACTGCAGACGCATATGGAATCTTATCCATTTCAGCCTGTTCTTCCTTAGACACAGGACAATCTTGTTTGCTAAGTTTCACATATGGTGGCAATGGAACACTCAATGCCTTTCCCTTCTCCATATTGAAACGTTGCAAAACCTTGTCAATATACTCTGTTTGAGATAACCAAATCAACTTCTTTGATCTATCTCTTTCAATGCGCATACCAAGTATATGACTTGCCTCACCCATGTCTTTCATGTCAAACGATTTTTCCATCTTTGACTTCAAAGCTGAAATTTCTTCCAAGTGCTTGCCAGCAATCAACATGTCATCCACATACAAAATAAGGATCAACCAACTACCATCCTTAGCTTTCTTTGTATATAGACAATGATCGAACTCACTACGTTTGTAGCCTTGAGAAAGCATAAACTTGTGGAATTTATGGTACCATGCCCTCGGTGATTGTTTTAAGCCATAAAGACTCTTTAACAACTAGCATACCCAATCTTCCTTGCCTTTCTCAACAAACCCTTCTAGCTGCTGCATGTAAATTTCCACATCTAAATCACCATGCAAGAACGCTCTCTTGACATCCATTTGGTGCAACACCAAATCTAATATGGCAACCAATGCAAGAAAGCATCTCAATGTAGTCATCTTGACCACCGGAGAGAATACTTTCTCAAAGTCAATGCCTTGTTCTTGCTTAAAGCCCTTGGCAACAAGCCTTGCTTTGTACTTTGGCTGACTATCATGAGCGGTGATCTTATACCTGTAAACCCATTTACAGGGTAGAGCCTTTTTGCCCCGTGGTAATTTAACTAGCTTCCATGTCTCGTTTTTATGCAGAGCTGTCATCTCTGACTGCATGGCCAATTGCCAATTCGCGGAGTCCTTCATTTGCACTGCTTCCTTGTAACATGAAGGCTCATTGCAATCAGTCAACATGACATAGTTCATAGATGGAACAAACCTATCAGGAGGTCGCGTGACACGTCCAGATCTACGCACAATAGGTGGCTCAGGCTCAACCACAACCTGTGGTTCTACTTCATCCTGTCCTTGCTTCTCTTGAGCCCTGACATTTTGTCTTGCACGTGCAGGTCCATCTTCTTGAAAGACAACTCTTCTAATCTCCTCAACCCTCTCTGGTTTAGAATGATATTTGGATTCATTAAAGTGAACATCATTGCTGCGGACAACCTTTCTGGATTCGGGATCCCAAAGTCTGTACCCCATCTCACCAGAATTACCATAGCTAGAAAGATGCACTTTCTACTCTTTGGCTCAAGTTTGTTCCTAAATTCCTTTGGAACGTGAGTATATGCCTCACAGCCAAAGACTCTGAGATCCTTGTATGAGGGAATTTTTCCTGACCATACCATCTCTGGCACTGAATCCTTCTACAAAACTTGCTAGGAGATCTATTTACAAGATGAACAGCTGGTGATACAGCTTCAGCCCAAAACCCATTTGGCAGCTGTGCATAAGACAACATACTTCTGACCTTCTCTTGTATGGTCCTATTCATCCTCTCAGCAACACCATTTTGAGGAGGATTGTAAGGAGCAGTAAGTTCACGTTTTATACCTTTTGACTCACAAAAGTCCGGAAAGGCCTTTGAAACATACTCTCCACCATTGTCAGTGCGTAAGCATTTAAGCTTCTTGCCACTCTGATTCTCCACAAGTGTCACAAACGTTTTGAAAACACTAAACGCTTCATCCTTGTGCTTGAGAAAGTAAACCCATACTTTCCTCGAGTAATCATCTATAAATGTCATAAAGTAAGAAGCTCCCCTAGAGATAGGTTAGGCATAGGTCCACACAAATCACTATGAACAAGTGCCAACTGTGTATCTCTTCTACTGCTTCTATGCTTATGTGGTTGCTGTGTTTGCTTACCATACAGACAATGTTCACAGAATTCAAAATCATTAAATGAAAAGCCAGGAAAATAACCATAACGAGACAAGATTTCCATTCCCTTCTTGGACATATGTCCTAACCGGCTATGCCACAAAGAAACGTTCGGCTGCTCGGTTACATTGATTAAATTTTTAGAGACATTTGATACATAAATCATGTAAAGTCCTCCAGACTTTACTCCATGTGCTATTGTCATAGAACCCTTGGATATCTTCCACATGTTCTGTCCAAAAGTGGTGACGTAGCCAGCATCATCAAGTAAACCTGTGCTGATCAAGCTATTTGTAATTGCGGGAACATGTCTCACATTCGTCAGCGTGAAAGAAGAGCCATTCTGAAACTTCAATTGAACATCTCCAACACCTAAGATCTCACATGTCTGCCCATTGCCTAGCGGAACATGATCTTTAGTGGTCACATAAGAAGTAAACCACTCCTTGTTTGGAGACACATGAAGTGATGCCCGTGAGTCTATAATCCAGTCACTTAGTGCATTTCCATCAGATGCTGTAAGAAGAGCTGAGTCCATTGTATTCTTCAAGAAGTAGATGTCTCCTGACACTAGACTGTCATCCTCTGCAATAGTGTTTGTCACATTTATTTCTTGAATCTTCACTGAGGACTTGCTCTTCTCACCATGGTCTTCAGCTTTCTCTTTGCCTTTTTCTGCTTTCCATTCTCAGCAGTCTCTTTTCATGTGACCCTTCTTGCCACAATGGTAGCATTCTATGTCACTCTTGCCTTTAGCACTGCGGGACTTGCTACGAGACTGATTCCTCTTTCCACCTTTGTACTTTTCTTTGGTCCTTCCCCTGACAACTAAGGCTGTTCCTTTGCCTTTGTCCATTGTCTTTCTAGTGGTTTCTTCAGTAAGCAGACTTCCTTCTACACCTGCTATGTTCAAACCATATGGAGGTGCAGAATTACTCAAAGCTTTGCGAAAAGTGTCCCAACTTTCCGGCAATGTGATCAACAGGAACATAGCTCTAACAGGTTCATCAAACTTGACACCTTGAGCTGACAACTGACTATAGATTGTGTTGAATTCATTCAGATAATTGGACATAGGTGTCCCTTCTTTCATCTTCAAGTCAACAAGCTTCTTAAGCCAGTATACCTGTGAAGCTGCACTCTGCTTCTCATAAAGATCACTCAGCTTTAACCATGCTTGATAAGCCGACATCTCGTCTGCTACATTGAAGTAAACGCTTTCTGCCAAAGTCAGCATAATGGTAGAAAGTGCCAATTCATCCATTTCGCTCCATTCATCTTCGTCCATATCTTCTGGTTTTATCCCCTTGAGCTTTATAGGTTTTATCTGGTTCTTTTGTACCAACACGTGCCAAATCTGCTTCTTCCACAATGGGAAATTGGTTCCATCCAGCTTCTTGATATTGTAAAGAGCAGTGTCCTGTGATCCAGCCATAGCTACGCTTCACAGTAGTTTACTTTCCTGGGAAAAATTCGACAGAGTTTCCCCTGTAAACTGACCTCTGAACCAATATCAACCTGTCAAATGAACCAAGAAAGCTTCAGATTCTGCATAAATTTCGGCAGAGTCTCCTTTGTAAAATGGCTCTGGTGTACTCAAAAACAGACCAAAAACAGCTCAAAAAACACTGACTCTCTGACACTGTAAGCTGCAGATAAACCTGTCCTGCACCTGTACTGTCTCTGACTGTCCTGTAAGCATAGACTGCGACAATGCCTCAACGGCAGTAAAGCAAAGATGCAATCCCAATTGTCTAACTCACAGTCAATACATCCTAGCTGCCTATCTAAGGGTGCTCGAGGGATCGCTCCAAGACCTGTATCACCGAAAGGATCTCAACATTCGAGAATCCCCCAGCTCAATAAAACCTCACTCGACCCTCAACAAAGGCTGCAGTAAATCTGATAGTACATAGACTTCCCACAAAGTCATACATCCACAAATTTTCGAGTGTATGCTGTAACCGTTGCGGCGGTTGTTTGCTGCGTGACTCACAACCAGCAAACCCTCAACAGACATACATCATCTCTGACAATACATCCCATGTGGAAGTACCTGCAATGTCAGGATGAAATCTGGAATATCAAGCAGCAAACACAAGCTACCTGATGAACTAGTGGATGTTGCCTACAGTCTGTGTGTAGATGCTCCCGTGTCGTATGTGACACGCCTCCAAAAACTGTGAGCCATCCTGCGATGTGTAGACAGCCACAAATCAACACTTTGGGAGTGTCGATATCCTCAACACCTGCAGTCGTAGGCCGAAAACCCCAAATTTGCAGAGTCGGATATGCACCCGCCGAGACCACGTAGTTGAAAATGGCATGCGCAGACCTTTGTCGAAGCCAAACGGTGACCGAGATGACCTCATAATGAAATTATGACACACCAAGTCCTTCGGGCTTGCCCACGAGATTTGGGGCCGTGTCTTTGCCTGTCAAATTTCACTCCAATCTGAGCTGGTGACTCTAGCCTCCTGCAGTGCTGCCCCGCGCCTCGATCTGAGCTCTGATACTAGTTGAAGGAGTACGAGCGGAAGTGAGACGCGAGAGAGAGTGCAAGAAGAAGAGCACGAGGATATGGTGAACTCGCTCTACTGTAATGTGTAGAGCATAGTGAGTTCTTATTAGGTTTTTACAAAAGAATATGTGTACATACCTGGCGGCCCGCCCACTTACCTGGGCGACCACATTGGGCTTTATACCCCAACAAGCCACAACATTGCAAGAACTGCTAGCTAAAAATATCATCATGAAATTTTTGTTAGAATCTACACAGCTATAGCCCCGTGACTTCAAGACATGAGCCTAGAAAAGTGCATTTAATAAAAAAAGTTTCCAAATTAAATTACTTGCATAATGCCCGATTCCTTTAAGATGTAAGCATGGGAGATTGCACATGGAAAGAAACCCTTAAACGAAATTTGTTGTAAGCAGTCCACCACTTCCTAGTCCTACCTAGCTGTGGCATATTTGGCAATCACTGCATTCCAAGATCATTTTTAGATTCAAAATTATACCGCAATTGACCTAGAGTCTGAGCAAAAAATTTCAAGCACAATATTATTTTCCCAAGAGCCTTCAACAAGAAATCCCAACAAGAAGCTATTTGCTATGCCCATTGTACTTCCTAGCCCTCTCGTGCCTGCTCCTGTCTAAAAATAATTTGCATTCCAAGAGCTCGTTGTGCATTCAAAATTATAACACATTTGATATACATTCTGATCATAGAAATTCAAACATGATGTTTGGCATCCAACAAAACGATATCATCATAAAATTGCTTTCCAATGTCCAAAATGTAGCATAAGTCATGGTGGTTAGATGCGGCACTTGCCGCCTCTCTTTGTAGTCGAGATGCCCCCACCTGTTCACCTTCTATCTCACCAAACCCCCCCATAAACTTCTTGATTGATGATGACAACTCCCCCCCTCCTGTTGTTTCTCCACTTTTCTTTATTCTCAACCACTTCATCTTCTTTGAATATGGATCTATGTAATAGAGTAAATAGATTTGGCATGCAGATCAACCAAAGCATTGCCAAGCACAATATGTTTCTCCAGAAACATATTGTCTCATCATGAATTCTCTCACCTATGTGAATGTCTTCCATACGTCCAAGCATAGCAGATGAGTACATTTGGAGAAAGGCCATCCCTTTGTATCTATTGAAAAATAGTTAGAGCTTCCTTGCCATACCTCTCTCTCTCTCTCTCTCTCTCTCTCTCTCTCTCTCTCTCACACACACACACACACACACACACACACACACACACACACACACACACACACACACACACACACACACACACACACACACACACACAGAGGTACATGTACAACTATGTTGTTTTGTCCAAACACTTCAATTGGCTAGGAATCTACACTACTTTTGTGGGATGTTATCCTTAAATTGGTAGTTGGCCCTGGGCGTCTAGTCCTCATAAAATTTCCCTCTTAGGGGGCCGTGATATTTTTCTCCTCCTTGGCAAGCATACCATGCAATAAATCCTCCTCCCCCACTCTCTTCGAAATACCCATTAATGTCACCACACTATGCTTACGGCCATTCTCATACCCCCCCCCCCTCCCCCCTTTTGGGTTAATTAATGGGACGGCTGCCACTAGAGCATCCTCTCATGATAACGCAGTGCCCACAATTTTCTATAAATACTACTCCTCAAAACATGTACCAAAACTGGTATTTATAAACCAAGTGAGGGTTTACCCCTCATTTAGCCTTGGCGCTTGTTTTTTTTTGTATATGAGTGCATCAAAAGTAAGCTCTTCTGAGTGCTTGCACTACTGTGTACTGTGTTGCAATGGAGATGGTGGACACAAGGACGCATCTCAGGTTGGTTAAAAGCATATGTTTTGTTTTGCAATATTGCTTAAAATTAGTAGATTAATGGTGGTTATGTCCATTACTATTTGGGCTAGAAGTTCGTCTTCGTCATCTCTCTAACATGGGTTTGCGCTACTGATTACTGTCAAACTTGAAGATTTTTTTCACCTTCTAGCTTGATAAAAACCCCACATTAATGATGTTTTGGCTCATGGTTAAGGATATTTTTTGTACTAGAAACTTTGCGCTGTTTTTTTAGGTTTTCTACCAAATACTCTCTCTTTAGGCTTTATGCTGACATAAAACTGGTGGGTTTAAAAACTTAGGGCGGCGTACTTGGGTGACTTGTTGTCTGATTGACTGCATATCGAGGTGTTACTCTTTCTTTTTCTAGAAAAAGCGATTCCATATAGGATCTGACTTTCCCTAGCCATTTTGGCTACCTTGAAGCTATCAATGGTATATTTTTTTGGTTCTAAAGCTGTGGATTCGGAGACGACATTTTTATGCCTATGAAAGTAATTATAGGTATGCCTATTACTTTGTGTCATTCGCTTCTCAAAACAATAAAAGAACTGGAATACATAAACACTTTGGACAACTGTTTTTAGTTGAAAAAATTGTCAGTTGGACATGGATAACAGATGATATAGTTCATTGACACCTGTAAAACAAATCCAAGGCTAATGTATGTGTTGTGTTGTTTGGATGGATGCAGGTGAGGACACTATCCTTTCTTGGATTTTTTTGGCTTGAAGCAAATGTCTGTTCGTGACTTCACTGGCTCCTACTATTGTTTAAGAATAACTTCTTTGATCGGTTATTGTAATTTTACATTAGAATGAGATCTCATTCGTATAACCATGTACAAAGATAATTCTAAGACTAAGTTGTTTTTGTACTAATCATTGTCACTTTTCTAAAGCCAACTATCTTTTAAGCGTAAAAGTTTCTTTATGTCTTATTATATAAGTAAACTAGCTACATACACGTCCTATACATAAGGTTTGTCTAACTCTTTCGGAAAACCAGAACGTTGGCTTTGGAAACTAGCTCGAATCAAATTTCTAAGATGGACCCACTGCCTATGATTCCTTTTTGGGTGGGATGGTGTTAGGTGGTCTCTCTTAGGCTATTATTCTGGATACCTGCTCATGGCTATTATAGTCTTTGAATTTTCCGGTTTAAGGAGAATAGGTCCAACCTATCATACTAATCATAATTTTCTATTAGCTTTCAGGATCACATACATTATAAATTGATTGTTCGCATGAGAATGATCCACAACCCAGAGAAGCATCCAGGGATTTTAGAACAAATCAGGTTTTACCTAAAGGACCTTTCTCCATAAAAAGCCTTGGTTGCTAGGACTAGACCTTTTCTGGCTCGACGAGCCAAAAGACATATTAACTCTTACCCTAAGTAATCCCCTGCTTACTAACAATTTTGTCTATTGTAGACCCTTGCCCTTTTGCAAGGCCTAGAATTATCCTTTGAGCCCCTTTTTGAGGCTACCTCTCTTGTCTATAGATGTATTTGCAGTTTGGATGCTTCTCAATTAATCTATAATTCAGCCCTTGCCATGGATAAAAATTTATTTATCTTACACATTCTTTCTTTCAATGATTGGGTCAAGATTTTGGCTACCTTGGACAAGGACTCCAAGGATGGGGTGGTTCTGATTTCCCATTACATAGCCCCGTTACCTATACTTTCTTTACAATACCAGCAAGAGCTAGCCCTATTGTCTTCTTTTGGTTCTAAGCTATCTAACTTTATCATAAAACTATGTGGCCTCAATCCATCCTTCATCAGTACCCCTACTAATCTGACTATCCCGCAAACTAGTGGCATCTTTTGCAGAGATAGTGCGGCGCTTGAAGATTTCAAGGAGTTTTAAAACAATCTTTGCTCCCTTAGTGACTCTAATATTTTGGAAATGGTACCCAAGGTGTCAAAAAATTTTCCTTTCTTACGTGTTAGAAAAATTGAAATTGAGTGCTTTGGAGTGGATCATTAGCTCTGGGTTTTTACCTAACAAAGCTTTTCTAGCACCAATTCTCAGTGAAACCTCGGTATATTTAGCCAATCTTCCTGCCTCCACAGTTGAGGGTTGCAAATTCATGATTCTGAAAGGTAGACAGTTCCTTGACAAATGGGAACTCATTAAAGCCCCCTTCAACCTTAATTTTATTGACCATTCCAAACGCTCTTCTAATGCAGGATTGTACATTCGAACAAAAGGTAACATGGAATTTGCTAAAAGTAATCCTGACTTCTACACTAAATCTATCTAGAATTCATTTCGGTCGTATGTTAAATGTGCATGCAAGTTTCTTTACCCGAAAGACTCATGCGAATCTAGCATTATTTGGTTTGAGCATGCTATCTGGTTTATCCTCAACCATCTTGACCAAATTTTTCCCAACTAGCCACTATTTTCATCTATCCCTTGTATTCTCTTGGTTAGGAGGCCAAGCCAAACAATTGGTGGTCACTCAAATTGCTTTCAATAATTTTTGTGGGCTTATGTTGGAAATCCTGAAAGAGCTCAAATATGATGAGGAAAGAATTTATCTGACCACTTATGCCAACTACGAAGGTGTTAAGTTAATCACCAATCTACTCAAACCTTCCATTGAAGATGATGACTTCCCCTTGCTGAAAAGACCTAACTCTTTAGACACTCCCAATAATACATTCACATCTTTTTTAACACCTATCTCTTCCTCTAATTTTAACAGAGGAAAGTCTCGTAGCTTTACTAGGGGAAGAGGAAGAAACACTCCTATCCGACACCTCCTTGACTTATGATCATTGATATTGTGCATGTTACGTTTGGCCTATGTGGAAGGATGCATCTTACTAGGAAGACTTCTTGCAAGGAGTATATCTATGTACATTGTCTTTTCCAAAGTAAACTTCTGGATTGCACCCAACAACAATATTCTGTGAGTGTTTTGACTTACTCTTTGGCAATCATGGAATACTTGATAATGTGCTCATTGGTTGGAAGTATTAGCAACCTGTTAAGAATCTTTTCTACAGTAATGATTTCACACAAATCTGCTCTGGATTGTGCTTGTGATAAGTATGCCTCTTTTTATAAAGATTTTGATATTTATGACAAGCATGTCTGCATATGTTTGTGAGCTTGATTTAGTTAAAGATACCAAAGTTTGAATTTTTTTAGCTAAAGGACTAAATCACATCCCCATTTCTCCAAAAACCCATATCTTGCCCTATCAGCTTTACTTAGATGCTTAACTGATTTTGTCAATACTCTACAACTAGAGAAGACAATCCTATTGGACCTAGCTAAATTGGTTGAACAAAGTTTCTTTCTAAAATCTCGCTTATACCTTACAAATGGTTGTCTACTGAAAGTTCTTCGATCACGCCACATCTTGGGGTTGAACTTCAGAAGCTCTCACAAGATTGGTTTATAGTAGGACTGGATAAAAGCTCCGATTGCCCCACTCTTATATGCAAAAATTTGGCTTGGAAAGCATCTCACTCACGACTATCTAGGAGGGAATTAACATCGCTAAACATATCTCCTTATGAGGTTATCGATATAATTTCCAAACATCTTTTAAACCATAGCTCTCTCTCTCTTTCTCTCTCTCTCTCTCTCTCTCTCTCACACACACACACACACACACACACATGTCTGTGCGTGTGCATCATGAGAGGCATGTCTTGTTAGAGTCTCTCTCTCTCTCTCTCTCTATATATATATATATATATATATATATAGAGAGAGAGAGAGAGAGAGAGAGAGAGAGAGAGAGAGAGAGAGAGAGAGATACTCTCTCTCTCTATATATATAGAGATAGAAAGAGAGACTCTAACAAGAAAGAGAGACTCTAACAAGACATGCCTGTATATATAATATATATATATATTATATACAGGCATGTCTTGTTAGAGTCTCTCTTTCTATCTCTATAGAGAGAGAGAGAGAGTGTATCTCTCTCTCTCTCTCTCTCTCTCTATATATATATATATATATATAGAGAGAGAGAGAGAGAGAGACTCTAACAAGACATGCCTCTCATGATGCACCCGCATAGACTCACACGTGTGTGCGTGTGCATCATGAGAGGCATGTCTTGTTAGAGTCTCTCTCTCTCTCTCTCTCTCTCTCTCTCTCTCTATATATATATATATATATATATATATATATATATACACACACACACACACAAAAACACAAACGCACACACAAAATTGGCTCATGTTCATGCATGACGCGGAGGTCGGGAGGAAGCTATGCTCGATGCGTGAAGGTGCCCTATGTTCAAATTTATCAAGCTGCTTAATCGATCCTATAGGAACAATGCAGAAAGAGGATTGATGGAGCTTTTGGCACCATTGCAAGTTTGTGCAAGCCTTGAAGGAGACAACCTGTGGAGGCCCTTTCCTTCCTTGCAATTTTTGAGCTATGTAGTATATAGTATATATATAGATTATCCAATGGTTCATGAGTCAGCTTACTTAATATTCATTTCCATATAAATTGTTACCATTACTAAATTAATGCCACTCTATCTTCTCAAGGATTATTACATAGATATTCAACTCTTGAAACCTAATTAAACAAGGTGAAATCTCACTATGGCCTTAATCATTATAATATGAGAGGGTTCTTTGTGAGAGAAAATGAGAAAGTGACACCAGCGTTTTATAACATTTTTTGTCACAATAAAAGATTATATTATTTAAAAGAAAGACTACAATATATGTTTAAAAGATTATAAATTGATGGATGGAGAAACACTTGGAATCATTTAAAGAAATCAAGAAAAAATCAAAGTGAAATTGGATGGGAAAGATTGTGTGTGACCCAATACCCAATGCCCCTTTTTAAAAAAAGGAGGTAAGAAAACCCTCTCACAAGGACCTACCAAAAATACTAAGAAATGAAGTTTTTCGTCATTAGCTTGCCATGTGGCACTAATCCACAAGCTTTAAGCCCTTTAGCAAGGACTACTTATGTAGTCCAATTATGTGATTGATATGAACTCATCCAATTCTAAAAGAAACAATCTTAAAGACTTTAGGGCCTTCTCAAGAACAAGCTATTCACTGCACAAACTCTATACCTGATTTGAAATTGAATGTGTCGCATTGATTTTTAAATTAAGAACTTATAATAGAAAACCATAAGCGTGCATAAAGCTACTTTGGAGTGAGACTATATCAAATTCTCTCTATTGAATATTGAATAACATAAATAAAAAAAATCTATTGAATATTGTGTTGTTGGCTACTGGTAAACTTGAACTCTTCTTGTGTTTAACATCAAAGATTGACTCCTTTTTTTCTCAATACTCACAATTGTGACTCAATGTTCGGAAAAGATTACTTTTGCAAACATACAAAAATGTAACTCTATTTTCTTGAATTTTTCAAGTGAATTTTCTCAATCTCCCCCTCTCTTCAACCGGCTCTTTTGATTTCTCAACTGGCTCAAGCACATCTTACTCAAGTATATCCATTTTTATAAGACACTTTGTTATTCTTAAAGAATTAGTTCTCTGTTTAAATTTTTAGTATAAAAAGGCATTAGTAAAACAAATGTAAAGGTAC
This sequence comes from Adiantum capillus-veneris, assembly GCF_014529385.1. Lineage (NCBI taxonomy): Eukaryota > Viridiplantae > Streptophyta > Polypodiopsida > Polypodiales > Pteridaceae > Adiantum > Adiantum capillus-veneris. The sequence goes on from NC_140940.1 coordinate 77,695,812, forward strand.
ATGTGATCTTTCGATAAGGGACCCCTTCACTAACTCGTCAAATGCTCAAGCACACTTGTACATTTGGAACACTTTAAAATGCAAAGGTACATGTAGCTTTTTAATGAAAGAACTCATAACTATTAGAATATGCACCGAGACATTTGTACACCTTTCTCTCTTCTTTTCTATGGCATATTTTTTGTAATTTTCTATGGCATTCTTTAGCATGCCCAAAAAGCTTATATTTTACTTTAGCTTTAAAAGAAAGAATTTAGAAGGCAAAAAAAAGTAGATTTGAATCAAATGGAACTTCTATGTTTTGGTAAAGGATTTTCTTCTTATAAAAAAGAAGGAAGTTGTAACTTCTTATTGTTTATTTTCAGCTTTCAGATGCAAGCTTAGGCCGTAATATTTTCTAGTGCGTTTTGTTGGTTCAAGCAAGGCTCTCGTGGTAGCTCAAAGAGCTACTACAACAACACAACAGGGCATCAAAGTTTGCACCTCTCTCTCTCTCTCCCTGTGCTATGAAATTTAGCATTGATACCACCAAACAAGGTAGCACCAAGTATTATGCGATTGGTAGGTGTTGCAAGCTTGAGGCTTGATTGCCTTTTAGTATAGAGTGTGTGTGGAGTGTGGCAGGTAGAGAGAGAGAGAGAGAGAGAGAGAGAGGTCCCTTTTCTTGCTCTGAACTCTTCACGTCAAGGCTCCTCTTTTTTTTTCTTTGTCTTCGCCTCCACTCCTGCCTCCAATACCTCTCTTTATGACAGGTGGCAAGGGCTGCAAGATGCAAATATTTAGATACTAATATAGGATATAGATTTTATATGCTTGCCCTTTTGAACTACCAATCTTGATAATAATTTACTTGTTAAGCTAAAATGGCTCTAATTAATCTTGTAGAACTAATTTAAAAAATCTATCATTCTATAGTTAGCTATATGGGGTATCAGGTGTCCCAAAACTCAAGGAAGGATAATTCCATGTTATGGAATCCACATATGCAATCAAAATTGACCGTATATTTTACTTAAGGCACCAAAATTTTTTCGAATAGCGCAAAATTTGGCAAAAAACCAACATTAAAATTGTTATAATTTGGTGATAACTTTTAGTTTTAACATTTGATTCTCCTTAGAAAATGAAAACATGTTGAGAACTATTAAGACTAATCCTTAGCCATTTAGACCTCATACCAGCATCACGGCTAGAGCATTGATATACGTATCAATATGTGCGTTGTTATGCTAATAATCAATGCATATATTGATTCTTGTATTGCTTGTGGTAAAGATCTTGCATTACCATACATATCAATGTGTATATCAATGCCTATAGGTGCAAATTCATCACCCACTATTTAAAAGCATTGAAAGCAATAGAGTGGTTAACTAAAGACATCATAAATTGGTGAAATGATAACCATAAATGAAATGCAACAATACTTACAAAATCACCCTCAAAGCTCACCCATCTGTTGTTGTCCAAGTGGTATGAGTTCCTTGACTACACTTATGCCTTCAGTGCCTCTTTTTGCTACTTGTACTTTTTGGGATTTTTGCGTAATTCTTTCTTTGATTTCTTCCAATCTTCCTTGTCAATCTAGGATAGCTTGGGCAAGTCATATTCACCACTTCATATACCTCCAAGCAAATAGGCTTCACGTAGTTGCGTATCCATGTGTGCAGCCATTTGGTGGAGAACGGATGCTCCTAGCTCTTATGCTTCAAGTAATCACATATCCATGTGTGCATCCATGTATGCATTCATTTGGTGGTGAAACAATTATCCACACTCTCCATTTATTTATGAGGTGGTGATGGAATACTTATAAGAAGAAGCTAGGCATGGTAGTAGTCACCTTTCTACCATTCTCATTTTCTCAAATCTCACTACTGGAATTGTCCATGGTATAAGGATGCTCCACCTGTCTACCCTAGCAATATTTGAGGGGTCACTTTGAGAGTCTTGATAGGGGTGAGACCAAGAGTGGGAAGCAGTGTGAGCCTAGGTGTGTCTTGTATTGTGAAGGCAAAAGTGATCGACTGTTTCACAAAAGCTAGAGCAGATAGCAACTATGTAGCAGTCCTAGAAGCACCAAAAAAGAGGCAACAAATGGGTGCTTGGTTGTTGCGAGGTAGTGTGGAAGCATTGATTGTTCCACAACCACAACATCCCTTTCTCCATCACTAGAGTGCCAGGCCTGCAAGGTCTCACGTTGTCAATGTTGAGATGTCGAGCTCTACATCTTGAGCTGGCATCCACTACTGGTCTTGGCCGCTTACGACATTTACTCACTGGTGCGTTAGGTGATCGACACGGAGGATCTCTGCCTGTGATTCTACAGCTGGACTACACTTATAGTGCCAGCCTAGTACGCTTCTAGCGAGTTCACACTTAGTGACCGCATGTACATATGTGCTACTTTTCAGTTTTAGCACTTAGTCATTTTGTACTCTCTTTTTTGTGAGAAGAAGAAGAAGCTTTCCATCTCTGTGTGCTTTGTGCTTGTCTTGTGTAGCTCCCTTGCATCCTCATTCTTTACATGGTATCAGAGCCTGGTGCAGGCAAGAGAGGCTAAGAGAGCAAGAGCATCACAATCCCTTCGTTCGCAATCCACGACCAGAGTTTGAACAGGTCAACTGAGTTTTTCGTACAATTTTCTGAACAGGTCTCCAAAGTACAGTACACAGAGATTTATTGTACAAGTATAGTGGTTGTATGTACGCTTGATTGTGGACACTCTTTGAGTGTAGAAAGCGTTATAGGTACCACGATAGCAAGTTCAGCAGATTTGTAGGTTTTTGCAGATTGCAGCTATTTTGTCTTAGTGCTTCAAGATGTCGTTTCGATCAGATTGTCACTGAGAAGCTTGAGAAAAATAACTACTCTGCATGGAAGTTCAGAATAACAAATTTCCTAAAAGGAAAAGGTTATTGGGACTATGTAGAAGGAGACAATGAAAAGGAACCAGAGATTCCCGAGGCAAATGCTACAGTAGAACAAAGGAAAGCTTTGAGGGACTGGCAACAAGGCCAGAGCAAAGTGATGTATTGGCTTTCTATGAGCATCACAGATGGCATGATAGGCTATCTACAGGATGATGAAACCCCCGCCATTGCATGGAAAAACTTAGGCAGAGTGTTCGAGGTGAACACCAAGGCCAGCAAGCTTCAACTAAAGTCAGAGCTAAATCAGGTTAAGAGGAACAACCTCTCCATCAATGATTATGCTTTGAAGATAAAGAGTATCATCGAGGCTCTTGGATCTATTAAAGTCTCAGTGGAAGATGATGAAATTGTCCGTGCATGCTTGGATGGTCTAGGAGATGAGTATGTACATTTCAGGTCTTCCATGAATACAAGAGACGACATCCCTGTGTTCCAAGATTTGATTTCTATGCTTATTCTTGAGGAGAAGAACCTTGATACATCTTCTTCTCATGGCAGAAATAATTCTGAACAAGCCTTCTATTCTAACTCCAACAGAGGTAGAGGTAGAGGTCGTGGTTGAGGCCCAAGGGGTTGCAGGGGCCAATTTCAAGAAGGTCAATCAAATCAAAACAATACAGGTGGCATCGGAAACCAGTCTCAAGGCAAGGGAATTCAAAGAGGTCGTGGTGCAGGATCAAGCAGGTAGCAACATACTGCAAATAGCAGAGAATGTTGGACTTGTGGTGAAAGAGGTCACATGTCACGTGACTGTCCAAAGGGAAAAGCAAGTGGAAAGAGAGAACATGGCAACTATGCATCTACTAGCAGAGATGCATATGACAGCAAAAACGAGCGCATGTTTGTTATGCAGCATGTAATGAATACAACGGCTGCAGAGAATTCCACCCAAGATGATGTTTGGTATGTGGATCTAGGTGCCTCTAATCACATGACATCTCGTGGAGAGTGGTTTAGAGATATGCGCAAACCAGATGTGTCAGGCTATGTGCAGATAGGAGATGACACAGCTCACCACATTGCTCATGTAGGGGACATACCTCTAAATACGAAGAGTGGGAAATCAAAGTACTTAGCAGATGTACTTCATGTCCCAAACATTACAAAGAATCTTGTTTCTGTTGGACAAATGGTTGAGCAGGGTTTGCAGGTTTACTTCAATCCAAATGGCTGTTATGTAGAAGATTTCCAGAATGGCTGTAAGCTGATCACAGAGGGCAAATGTGTGGGAAGAATGTTTACGCTGAATGTAGACATGCTTGAGGTAAAAGCTGCATTATTTGCACAGGGCACAGGTGTTGTGGCTGATGTTGACATTTGGCACAAACCCATTGTCCATGTCAATGAGGAGAGATTGCGCAGCATGCAATCAAAACAGATTGTAAAAGGTTTGCCCAAATTCAAGGTCGATGGTATGCATAAAGTGTGTGCAGCATGCCAGTTTGGAAAACATTCAAAGGGCTCATTTCCATATGAGCGCAATGTATGTAAAAAGCCACTTGAGGTGGTGCACACAGATGTTTGGGGTCCAACCAATACTGCAAGTATACATGGTTGCATGTATTATGTCTCTTTCATTGATGACCATACAAGGAAAGTATGTGTCTACTTCATGTGTAACAAAAGTGAAGTGTTTGGTCACTTTCAAGACTTCAAAGTCATGATTGAGAAGGAGACAAATATGCAAATCAAGACATTGACGTCAGATGGAGGGGGAGAGTACTTCTCCAATGATTTTTCAGATTTTCTACGAAAGCATGGTATACGCAGGCAGTTTACATGCATATATACTCCACAGCAGAATGGGGTCGCAGAAAGGAAAAACAGGCACATTGCAGAGGTTGCATGTGCATTGATGAATGAGAAGAACATGCCTCATCATTACTGGGCTGAGGCTGTAAATACAGTTGTGTACATTATGAACAGGACACCTACAGCTGCGGTGCATGATGTAACACCTGAGGAAAAGTTTACAGGTACAAAACCTGATTTGGCACACTTGAAAGTGTTTGGCTGCATAGCTTACGTGCATGTACCAGATGAGTTGCGTAGGAAATTGGATCCTAAAGCAGAGAAATGTATTCTTGTGGGATATTCCCTTGAACAAAATGGGTACAGGTGCTACAATCCTACTATACGAGAATTACGAGTGAGCAGAGATGTAGTCTTTGATGAGATGAGCATCTTGTACAGTAATGCACATGGCACTATTGGGGTTGATGTAAAAGATGATGTGGTTGTACAAAATGTGAGGCCACAGTCACAGTTTTTCAGTGGACCACAAGAGTCGTCTTCTCGTGGCTGTGTTGACAAGCCATGGAATGGTAGACTACGTACGCAGGTTACTCCACCAGCAGGTACAGGGAATGTATCACGAAAAGGAAAGCAAAAGGTTGATGAACCTCCCTTTATGACTGATGCATCATCAGGGTTTTCACATGTAGACATGGATTCAGATGGTTCTGAACAAAGTCTTGATGAGGAATTTGGAATTCTGGTTGTCAGGACACCTGGTGTAAGGAAAGTACAAGAAGATGCTAGAGGGCAAAGGAGTGACCCAGGACCGCGCAGATCTAACAGAGTCAGAAATCCAGTTCATAAATTGACTTATGATGGGTATCTAGCGCATCACCAAGCCTACATGGCTAAGGTGATACAGGATGTGGAGCCCACATGTTTTGAGGATGCAGTTGGAAATGTGCATTGGGATGATGCAATGAATGAAGAGATGGCTGCATTGGAAGCAAACGACACATGGGAGTTGGTGCCATTGCCAAGTGGCAAGAAAGCTATTGGCTGTAAATGGGTGTATAAAACCAAGAATAAGACTGATGGTAACATTGAGCGTCACAAGGCAAGGCTTGTCTCAAAGGGTTATGCACAGAAGTATAGCGTAGACTATGAGGAGACCTTTGCTCCAGTGGCAAAGATGACGACTGTGAGAGTTGTCATAGCAGTGGCTGCATCTAGAGGATGGATTATGCATCAAATGGATGTAAAGAATTCCTTCTTGAATGGTGAGTTGCAAGAGGAAATGTATATGGATCAACCACCTGGTTATGTTGATCCAGGTTACCCAGATTATGTATGCAGGCTTCTCAAAGCTTTGTATGGTTTGAAGCAGGGCTCTAGAGCATGGTATGACAGGATTGCCAAGTATCTTGTCAGTATTGGTTTTAGGAGAGCTCATGCTGATCATTAACTCTATGTACCTGAGAGTGATGTGGGGATTGTGCTCATTACCATATATGTAGATGACCTTATTATTGTGGGTGACAATGCTATGGAGATTGACCATGTGAGGGGTCTTCTCAAACAGGAGTTTGAAATGAAAGATTTGGGCGAGTTGCGCTACTTTCTTGGCATTGAGGTGATCACGACTCCAGAGGGTGTATGGCTGTCACAGAGACAATATGCTTTGGACATGTTGTCAAAGTATGGTATGGCTGATTGTAAGCCAATTTCTATTCCCTTGGATGTGAATGCAAAGCTGAGTGCAGAGAAGGGTGATGTTGTTGAGGATGTCAAGATGTACAGGAAGATTGTGGGTAGTCTAATCTACTTGACTATCACGAGGCCAGACTTGAGCTACACAGTAGGCTTGGAGAGTCAGTTCATGCAGCTTCCGAGGAAGCCACATTTGGATGGAGTACGACGCACACTTCGGTATGTGCAAGGGACTCTTGACTACGCATTGTTCTATGCAGCAGATGTGCCATTAGCATTGTATGGGTATACAGATGCAGGTTGGGCAGGTAGCATTGTTGATAGGAGATCTATGAGTGGCTTCATGTTCTCTTTTGGGAGTGCTGCTGTTACTTGGAGCAACAAAAAGCAGCCTACGGTTGCTTTATCGAGCACAGAGGCCGAGTACAGAGGTGCAACAGTTGCAGCGTGCGAGGTAGCTTGGCTACGCACATTACTTGAAGACATGGGAGTGCAGGTGAACCAGCAGATTGTCATCCATTGTGACAACCTCAGCAACATGCAGTTGGCTAGGAACCCAGTGTTCCATGCCAGGACCAAGCACATAGAGGTCCATTGCCACTACGTTCGAGAGCGAGTGTTGGCGGGCGACATCGACTTGGTCTACGTCAGCACAGAGGAGCAGATAGCAGATATCTTTACCAAGGCCCTCGGAGCTGATAAGCTTCGATGTTTCTGGACTATGCTTGGACTCTGCGACATGCATAGCTCGAGGGGGAGTGTTGAGATGTCGAGCTCTACATCTTGAGCTGACATCCACTACGGGTCTTGGCCGCTTACGACATTAACTCACTGGCGCGTTAGGTGACCGACACGGAGGATCTCTACTTGTGATTCTACAGCTGGACTACACTTATAGTGCCAGCCTAGTACGCTTCTAGCGAGTTCACACTTAGCGACCACATGTACATATGTGCTACTTTTCAGTTTTAGCACTTAGTCATTTTGTACTCTCTTTTCTGTGAGAAGAAGAAGAAGCTTTCCATCTCTGTGTTCTTTGTGCTTGTCTTGTGTAGCTCCCTTGCATCCTCATTCTTTAGAGTCAGGCCTTTTTTGGATGAGCATAAAGTCATTAGGTCATGCCAAAAAGCTTGCCCACTAGCCTCATGTATATATGTGTACATAGCCTTGTAAGTCTTGGAAGTGACCATGTAAAAATTCATGTACAAAGGTGTAATTTTTCCAGGCTTGGGTACTAATTTTTTGGGGTTTTCAAGTCCCCAAGGCATGGATTTTAATAAATATTTTTAGATGTGCTTTATAGCGCGTGAATTGGACTTGTACATCATGAGTTATGAGCATCCAAAGTGGGCGGTCCCAACTTAGAAAGTGAATGCAGGTGCATGAGAGAAAAGAAACTCGGCCAACTTGATGATTGAAATTGGAAAGGATGAAATTTAAAATCTCTAGAAGTAGTTGAGATGATGGGCTTTGAGCCATGTGTTACAATGTGTCATTCGATGACCGGAGCAGCAAGTTATGCTTTAGGGAAGGTTGTCTGAGAAGTTCTCCTGCTTTGGGAAGAGTTTGGAAATTGGTTGAGCATAACGGAGTTGGGAGGATTGGGGAGGAGGTTTCCATGTGGCAGGGGAATTATCCCACATGAGAAGGACATGAGAAGGGAAAGGGGAAGAATGGGGGGTATATAGGCTAAAGGGGGAGTACCCATTAGGTGTATCACCTTGTGGAGAGCTTGGTGCTTGATGGGCTCGTGGGCTCTTGGTGAGAGAGGACACCTTTTCCAGCTATCCACACTGCCTGGCTAGGCACTTGGTCCACCTTTGGTCCACTAGACACTTGCCCCCACCCCATTCCCTTGGTCAAAGGGTCACCACCGACACCTCATTTTATGCCCAAAAAAGGCAAAAAATGAGCCAACTAAAAGAGACCTACCAAGAAAGCCTTGTCGGCCGAGAAGAGAGAGAATTTGTTTGGGATAAAAGATAAGAAAGTCCCCCCATTTTAATAATTTCAACACCTGCACAACTTCTAGAGAGCTCATTTTTTAGCAAGAAAGAGGACAGCCAACAAGGGGACTCAAGCATGTAAGTGTGAGTACGATTTTCTCTTTCAGCAAAGAGCATTGTTTTGTAGTTGGGGGCAATATGGGTTGTGTAATATGTATGAAGCATGACCCATCGGATTTCTCTGAAGCCATAATACATTTGTGTTGTAGAAAAGATTCATTCACTTGGGAGTCAATGGAAGCATCATGTAGCAAGTGTAATACATTCCATCTCCCAAACCACTTCTTTGTGTCTTGCAGCGGCCATAACTCTTTCATCTTTCATCTGTTTTTTGCCTATGTATACTCTACGGACATCTCCATGAGACAAACTTTGTCATGATGTCCTTGGCTTCTCCTGATTTTGAGTGTGTTTCATGCTTAAAGGGTTTTTCATAAATCTCTAAAGGTGTTTTTGGCGGTGTCATAGTTCTTCCTTATTACGGTGTGATTCGTGCAAAGCTATAGAGGCACTCATTTTTCTTGCTGTTTTCATGCTAACATCGTTTTGGTGCCCCCACGGAGGAGCAAGTGCTCCTATGCTCCTATTCCTATGAAGTATGTATATTTCGCAGGCAGAGAATGTAAAGGGGATGTGGGTCCTTATGGACAACCGCCTATGTATGTGCAAATTGTGAAAACATTTCAGGTGGTCGTTTAATTGGATTGTAACCTTTGGAGGGTTGTGAGGTTTTGTGAAGCCAAGCACTGGGGGACTGGGTTACCCAGTGTGAGGTGGATTAGGTACTGGAGCAATCCATCGACATCCCTTGAGCTTTTGACGTCACATGTAAGGGTTTTTGTGGCAATCAAACATGGCAGACGAGTTTTCACAATTTCATGGATTTCCTAATGAGAATGCACAAACTTTTATTAAAAAATTGGAAGTCAATTGCTTACTGCAAAATATACTAGACTAGGCTATATTGTTGCAGCTGCTCCAATACAATTTACGAGATGAGGCAAACATTTGGTTACAAAATCATAAGGATCTAGTGCAGGCACAAACTCCAGGGGTGGTTTTGGACTACAATCATGTGAAGCAAGCTTTTCTAGCACAGTACAGATCCATTGAAGTACCTAATGAAGTTTGACATGAAATTTTGGGTTACACTCAAAAGGTTAATCAAAGTGTTGATGGTTTTGTCATGCAGTTTGCTTGTTTATGGGATAAATGGGCCTGATATTTGGGAAATGAAATCCCTCCATCCATGTTAAAGAAGGACCATTTTGTGGCAAAGTTAAAAGAAAGTATGAAGTTCAAAGTTGAGCTAAAAAAGCACGCTACCTTTGAGGAAGCAATCACTATCGCCAAGGAGAAACAATGGCAGGCTCAAAGACTTAATGAGTATGGGAAAGCAATCCCTGTGCAAAGTAATGGTGGCCAGAATGAGGGAAATCATGCAGAGGCTGGAGCCCAAACTGAAATTGTGGCTCAGTGTTCTTGGAGGTAGAGATGGTCGTGGTCATGGACGTCGTAGATGAATGGCCCAGTCATGTGAGGCTCAGCCTAATGCTAATGCGGGTTGTGTGAAAAGGTGTCTTTGAGCCGCAAAGGAGGTTCATCCCTACCTCTTATAATTGTGGTGAACTTGGTCACATCAGAAATTATTGTTCAAAGCCAACAAGGATGGGAAGTGATATGTTTCCACTTCCCCAGCAGATTCCTAACATGGCTAATGATTATGCATTCGATATACACGGAGATCAAGGTGTTGAACATGAAGATCAGGCCTCAACCCCTGGTGGTCATGTGGGTGTTGTGCAGGTTGAAAAGAAAGAAGTAGATATGATGCCCATAGGCAAAAGAGAGAGGGAGCGCTATGCCACTCCATGTCCTAACAAAAAGAAAGGTAAAGAGAAAGATGGTGAAAATGCAAAATTTAAGAGAAAGAGAAGACCTCGTAGATGGTTTGAAGTAGCAGATTTACCTTTGGGAGAAGGCCAAATAGCTTACAATTTAAAGGAAGACCTGACTGAGAAGAAAGTAGATTGTACTTTTGGACAGTTAATGAATATGGTGCCCAAACTTAAAAGGTAGTGGAAGTCACTAGTGAGTCCAGAGAAAGAGCTAAAGCATGGACAAGTCAGAGTAGTGTTGGCTGTGGGAGAGCTACCCAACATTTTTCCTCTGGTGAACGCTTGGCACAAAGGTGTGGGCATAAGAGAGGCCTACATTGATGGAGGTGCTCAAGTTTGTGTGATCACATAGTCATGTGTCGAGAGACTGGGTCTCATTACATGCGGGAGCTCTGGGTTTCCAATTTGAATAGCAAACCATGCCAAAATGAAATGTTCGGGGCTGATTAAGAATTTGAAAGTTGAAGTCTTTAACGTGAAGGTTATAGTAAACTTTTATGTTATTCCAGCTAGCCTGAGAGCTTTTCCTCTCATTTTGGGATGACCTTGGTTGAGAGATATTGGTGCATTATTGGGACAAGGGCACAATCTATGTGTATGGTAGGAAGGGTGAAAAGAGGGGGTGTTTGATATGACTACCAGGAAACCTTTGGCTCTAGAATATGTGAGTGAAAATGATGAATCCAAAGTTACCAGTGAAGACAGTTCTGAAGATTCACAAAGTAGCACTGCTTCGAGTTCTAGTGACAAGGGTGAAGTGTCATTCTTGTTGTTGGACAAGGAGAAGAGAGAAGTGGGTGAAATATTGCAAGTGTCAAGGAATTTAAATGCATCCTTTTAGAGAAACTTGAAGAATTGATGCATCTTAAACAGGAATTTCCAGTGAAGAAAGAGTTAATTTAAAATATGATGAGTTCTTATTCGACACAAGGAGAAAGAAGGGAATATTTAACAATGTTAGATAGGTTTCCAAATATTTTCATCACTTCATATCAAGAAATATGGGGTTTTGTTGGGGATTTTGTAAATATTGAACTAGTTGAAGGGGAAAAACCAATACGATAGAAATTAAGAAGGATGGGTAAGGAGTAAATGAATGCTTTAAAGGAATAAGTGGATAAGCTTTTGGAGGAAGGGTTCATTGTGCTAGTTGGTAGTGCTGAATGAATGAGTCTCGTAGTGGTCACTTTAAAGAAAGATGGGTGTTAGAGAGTTTGGATTGATTACAAGCCATTAACTACAGTGACCAAGAAACATCCTTACCCTTTCCATTTTTACATTGATCAGCTTTTAGATGCAGTGGCTGGCTTTGAAAGGTACAGTATCTATGATGGTTATTCAAGATATTTTCACTTTATCCTTGCTCTTAAAGACCAAAAAAAGACCACTTTTGTCATGCCATGGGGTTGTTTCTGCTTTTGTTGCCTTCCTTTTGGGTTGACAAATGGGCCTGGAGCTTTTGAAAGAAAAGTGGATTGGGTCCTTACCCCATTCCTTGGAAAGTTTGTCAAAAGACTCATAGATGATTTTTGTGTATACAGTTCAAGGAAAGAACATGTTCAAAACCTTAAAATGACTTTTGCAAGGTATGATGAATGCAGGGGTTAGTTGAACCCTAAGAAATTTCATTTGGCGCAGCCAAGGGTGAAGCTTCTTGGGCATGTGATTTACAAAGTGGAGGCTTTGTTGTTGGTGTCATCTCCAAAGGATACTAGATGGTTGGCCACTTTCATACAGAAGGTTAAATATCCGTCTTGTTTCATACCTTTGGCATCATAGTTATTGTATACATTGCAACAAGAAGTTAAGGATGATCCTTTAGAGTGGACATGTGACTGTGAAGATGGTTTTGACAGAGTCAAAAAAGTTTTGAGTACACTACCCATTATGCAAGCCCCGGACTGAGAAAATGAGTTTTATGTTATTCCATCAGTGGAAGACGATTCCATTGGGGCCATGTTGTTGAAAAAGGGAAAGGAATCTCAGTATATGAAGCCTGTTCATTATGCTAGCAAAGTGAAAACTCCTCATGAAAAAGATTACTCTAAAATTGAATTGATGACCAGTATGGTTCATGCTTGTAGATGATTAAGACATTACTTGTTGCAAAAGTCATTCAATTTTTTTACCAATTTTTCATTTCTTCCTCAACTGTTCAATAATTCAAATATATAAAAAATAGGTTATTGAACTCCAGGAGTTTTAGTTCACCTTTTTGGTACAAGAGAGTACTCGGGCTACCCTGGCAGATTTACTCACTTATAAAGTTACTCCTATTTTGGTTAAGGAAGAGGTGGTGCAAAAGAAGAAATTCAAGACTCTTGCCATATCTGATGCTTCACTGTTACATTTTGATGGCACTTCTCAAAGAAGTCATGATGTTGCTTCGGGAGGCATTGTCGTTTATGATGCACAAGGAAAACTTGTAAGGAAACAAGGGCTGAAACTTAATGCAAAAAGTAACAATGAAGTAGAGTACATGGCTCTTGAAGGTGGTTTGCATATTTGTTACAGTTGGGAATTAGATGCTTACAAATCAAAGGAGATGCCTTGTTGGTCGTGAAGCAAGTATTGGGAGTATGGAAGAATAAGAATCCTAAATTGAAGAATTTATGCTTCAAGCTAAAATCATTGCTTAAAAAGTTCAAGCATCGATTTTGCAACATATTGAGAGGTCTCAAAATGAAGGAGCTCATGATGCTGCCCAAGAAATGATCACTTGTATTGAGAGGTCTCAAAATGAAGGAGCTCATGATGCTTCCCAAGAAATGATCACTTGTGTGTTTGTGTTGAAGGAAAATGCTCCTTTATATCATGGGAGGGAATTGTTATCAAAGGATATGAGTTTTATGTTGAGAGGTGTTTTACTTGAAGGTCTACCATCCTCCAAAAAGTATACTTTTATAAGAAAAGCTATAAAGTACAAAATGCTTGATGATGTGCTTTACATGAAAGGAAGTGATTTGGTTTTGCTTCCTGTGAGCTGGAAAGAGGAAATCTACAAGATTTTGGAAGAAAATCATGAGGGATCTTGTGGAGGCCATTTTTCCATGAAGATCATGCTGCATGAAATTTTGCAAGAAGGCTATGTGTGGCCAAGTATTTAGTGAGATGTTAACCATTGGCACAAGTCTTGTTTGCCTTGTCAAAAAATGGGGAAGAGAATTTTGAAGGCTGAATTACGAAAGACATTAGGCAAAATTTGGACTCACAAAGGGGCCCTTTAAGGAGTTTGAGTTTACCTCTCTCTACCAAAACGGGCACATGGATAATTTTTTGCAAATAAACTCCAAAGTTGGCGGAGGTTTGACAGTTAGAATTTCCTCTTCAAGCTCTATCTACTGATATATAGCACGCCATGAGATTCCTCATATTTTAAAAAAAGAATCTTCTAAAATATGAGGAATCTCATGGCGTGCTTTATATCAGTAGATAGAGCTTGAAGAGGACATTCTAACTATCAAACCTCCACCAGCTTTGGAGTTTATTTGCAAAAATTTATCCATGCACCCGTTTTGGTAGAGAGAGGTAAAGTCAAATTCCTTAAAGGGCCCCTTTGTGAGTCCAAATTTTGCCTAATGCAATTCTAGATTTTGATGTGTTAGAAAAATGGGGTCTTGATGCTATTGGATCCTCAAGTTCATATGCTAGTGTAGGGTCGCTAGAATATGTACTGTAGCAATAGGGTGAAAGGATAATCTCTTGACATCCATGAGGATACCAAGGACATAGCATAACACATTTAGGCTCGAACCCAAGTTCGAGCCTCAACTGCACATGCTAGTGTAGCAATAGCTCATATAGGGTGGAAAGCTAGCCTTATGACATCCTTGTGGCTACCAATGGCAAGAGGCTCAAACTTAATTTTAAGCCTCACCTACCTATGTTAATGTAGCACTACCATTCATGGCTTTAGACTCATGACATCCGTGAGGCTATTACCAAGGTTACATAATAATACCTTTAGGATCAAACTTGAGTTTAAGCCTCGTCTGCATATGCAATGTGAGGCACTAATGAGCAAGGCTAGCCTCATGACATCCTTGTGGTTAATAATGGCAAGAGGCTCAAACTTAAGTTCGAAGCTTTCCTACATATGCTAGTGTACAAGGATTTAATATTTACGTGATCACGTGAAATTTCTTGTGATCACAATGTTTATTATCACATTCACATAATCACAATTAACATGATCACAAAAGAGCCAATAAGTGGTGACATTGAAACCCACCAAAACCCCGTCGGGGTATGTGTTTTTCTCAATGGGCCCATCAAAAAATTATAAGAAGGCTAAACTGAACCCACCAAGAAATGAAACAACCCCAATTGGAGTACTGAATTGGAAAATTTCTATAGGTCAAAGGAAACTCACGTGAATATTTAATATGATCACATATTTTGAAATGTGAAATACGTGATCACGTTAATGAAATCCTTGCCAGTGTAGCACTACCATGAAAGGCCAACCTTATGAAATCCTTGTGGCTAGCAAGGGAAAAAAACTAAAACTTTTAAGTTTGAGCCTCATCAATATATGGTAATGTAACACTAGGATGCAAGGTTGGCCTCATGACATCCTTGTGGCTACGAAGGGTGTGAGGTCCCTGCCCTTTTTGAGAGGAGCGGAGTACCTTTGATAGGTCTCCAATCCTGAGAAGAAAACCAACGGACATTGCCTTAGCTACTACGTAGCTATGAGCATGAACCGTTAGTGAAGGATTGGTCCTATCTCGCTATGGCGGAGCGTGACCACCATAACCCTATCTATAAACTATCTATAATGTCATAAAATCTAATATGATTTTCTCATATTAAATTGATCACTTAATGTGGGAGAATAAATGGGAACAAGTGTTAAGATATAGATATGTGCTTATAGATCTATCTCAACACGGGGCCAATAGTAAAGGGGCCTAAATGGGAGATGGTCTATCAAGAGCAAGGCTAACCAATGGAGAATAAGACCGTAGGGTTAGCTTCATTGAAGACCTCCAATAATGTGTGTAAAAGTCCTTTGACCTTAGGTAAGCTAGGGCTGAGCTTGAGGTGGGAACCCGGCCCAAGCTCGAGGTGCTTGTCGTGCTTGAGGTGCTTGTCCTGCTTGAGGTGCTTGTCATGCTTGAGGTGCTTGATTAAGATGCTTGAGGTGCTTGACTGGCTCCATGCTTGAGGTGCTTGACTTGGTGCATGATTAAGGTGCTTGAGGTGCCTTGAGAAGCTTGCCTGAGATGCTTGTGGGAACACCCCCTACTTCAAGTGCTTAGTCATGCTTGATGACTAAGGGGATTGCTCATCCAAAGTCAAAAATATCCCTACAAGGAGGGGGGCGAGCCTACAAGGGGGGGGGAGGGGGGGGATAAGAGAGAACACACACACACACACACAAACACACAAGGGAAGCCCCAGCTTGAAGAGGCAGCAAGGACACTTGTCAAGTTCCTCCCCATGTTGCCCTCATGGTGTGCCTGAAGCCTATTGGTTGGCCACCCAAGGGGTCCAATGATAATTTAGGATATTTAATTAATTGATTTTGCATTTATCAAGTCCTCTCTCTCAAAGGGGAAAGGGGGACACTTGTCCCAAGGCTACCCATGTTGCTTGTAATGGCTCCTGCTTGTGATTGGCTAGGCCTGGAGGGGTCCAATGAGCTTCAAGCATGAGCTACGAGGGGGGGTCGACCCAAGAAATCTAGGGGGGTGCTTAGGGGGTATAATCACCCACACACACTCACAAACACTCTAAGTGTGTACTATGCAAAGTGCAAGAGCTCCCTCTCCTTCTCCAAGCAAGTAGAGGTTGAGAGCCTACACCAACACTCTTGGCTATGGAGTGCAAATCCATCCAAGAGCCATGCTTCAATGCTTGAGCTTGCCATCTATTTCT
This sequence comes from Adiantum capillus-veneris, assembly GCF_014529385.1. NCBI lineage: Eukaryota > Viridiplantae > Streptophyta > Polypodiopsida > Polypodiales > Pteridaceae > Adiantum > Adiantum capillus-veneris. The sequence continues at coordinate 77,711,979 of NC_140940.1, forward strand.
TCTTCATTACTATGCTATTATGTATGCTAGCACAAGAGTTATGATAAGTGAGGAACTAGCTCTTTCTCGTATGAAATGTTTCTTCTTCCTCTTCCCTACCCTCATTCCCTGCTAGCTCTCTCCACCTTCGAAGGTGTTTGAGGTCTTGGGACTGAGGCTTGGTATAGTTAAAGCTTTCTTCAAGTTTAGGTTATGCTATGATGGTGATGCATGAAGCTTTCCATCTTCATTGCTTCACCTAGGTCACAAGGAACACAAAGAATGTATTGTAACAAGTCTCTCTTTATGGGAGAAATCATAATACAAATGCCTATTGGAGGGGGGACCGGCTCCACATAAATCCGGTCCTCAACTGTTGTCATGTTCTATAAATTCTCTCTCTTGCAAAAGTATTGTCCATGCCAAGTTAACTAATTGCTATAATTATGTTGCTATCTTCAATTATGTCTACCCGCTATGCTCACAAAATCATTTCTTGAAAGTACTCTCATTAAATTCCGCTACTCTCAAATTGAATAGGCAAATTACATTACATTGGTATCAGAGCATTTGGTTTCTCTTTTCTTGCTTAAGAAGAGAGGTCCTTAAGTAGCCTATAAATGGTTGATGTTGTTAATTATAATAGAGTAAGTGGAACTGGGATCTAATATCGGTTTTTTTAAGCCCACTATGTGGGGGATGGTGCACACCTCGGGAGCTTTGGACTTAATAATGGAGTATTTTTAGACTTGCCTACGGCTTTACCATTATTGAGCCATAAGAAGTCCGAAAGGAGATAGCCCTTGGCAACTCTGCTATGTTAGACCTACTCCTCTACTCTCTATAATTAACCACTTTGAGCCGTGGGTGTAGATACTTAATAGCCGATTTTCAAAGGCTAAGAGGAGTGGCAACTAAGGTTTTGAACTGCCAAAGCATACACTAAGTATAAACATAAATTTTGTTAACATGGCTGACAATAATCAAGAGAGTAGAATGAACATTGATAGCTTTGATTTTTCACATGAAGTTGCTAATGATGATGCTCCCATGTTTGTGAATTATCTCGTTTCTAGGTTGCAGCAAGCTATGGGCAACCCTGCTTTGCAAGCCGAAGTTACTCAACAACTTCGTGCTTATGGAATTTCCCTTCCTCTCCCAGAGGAGAGAGAGTTTAGGAGGCCTCTTGAAGAGACCCCCAAAAGAAGACTCTCTCCCATTCGAGAGGAGGAATCCAAAGAGAAAGAAAGCAATGAAAGTCTAAGTTCTTCTGAAGAGGTGGCTCCACGAAGACGGCAGTCTAGACGATCGCCTACTCCTCCCAAGAGGAAAAGAGCAACCTATAGTCCTTCTCCTCATCACTCTGAAAGGCAAGAGAGGAAAAAAAGGAAGAAAAGGGTTGGGAAGAGGTCACCCTCTTCTCCTTCTTCTTCACCTTCCTAATCTTCCGATGAAAGTTATGGCTATTCTCCTAGAGAATACAAGAGGGGAGGACATCGCAAATCATTTCCTACATGGCGAAGGTCACAAAAGCTAAAGAAGTTCAAGGAGGGAGGAAAGAGTATCTCTTTTCTCACCTACGATGGCACCTTTGGTGCTATCGACAAAGTATTGGCCTTCATCTAGCAATTTGATGCGGCCTTTGGGGACGAGGGCTTCACAGAGTCCTCCAAGCTACGCCATGTACCTATGCACTTCCAAAAATCAGCTCGTCAATGGTGGGCTAGCCTTCATGGCAATGGAGAAGCCCCAAAGACATGGAAAACTCTACGAGTTTCCATCATGAAGCAATTTCTTCCAAGCGATACTAAAGATAAAGTTCTTACCGAATGGCGCGGATTGAAGCTTCTCTCTCATGAGTCTATCAACAAGTATGTAGACAAGTTTTGGGATTTACATCTCAAAGCTACTGTCTTTCAAAAGATAGACTTTGCCGAGCAAAGACAACAATTCTGTGCGGGATTACCTGAAGAGATGGCCGAATACATCAACTCTCAACGGCCTGGTACTATTACCGAAGTAATCCATCACACCATGGTTTCTTCACGCATCAATTTCCATCAAGGGGCTAGACGTAATGTCAAGCCCATGGAAAACAAAGATAAAAATGATGCAAAGGGGAAATCCAATGCACAAAATAATTCCCAAGGCACTTCCAACAACAAAAATCGGTCTAAGGAGAAGGGGGTTTACAAAGGTAAAAAAAAACTCTCTCCTGAAGAGCTTGAAGCTTTTCACAAGGACCATAAATGTTTCAAGTGTGGGGAGCAAGGACATGGCTATCGTTCTTGCCCCAAGAAGAATACTCGCAATGAGACTCCTAGGGCTTCCACCATCGAAGCTCCAAAAGAGGATGCTCATTGCAAAGGATCATCACTCTCCTATGCTTGGGGAAAGGTAAGAGAGAATGATGCCTTCATCTTGTTTGACCCTGGATCTACTCTCAACTTCATATCAATAGAGTTGTCCACCAAGTTGGGCATTCAAGCTTTTGAGATGGGAGATATAGTAACAGCTGATGCAGCTTTCAAGGGACAACAAGCCTCCGTTACTCCCTTGATTGGGAAGTTGAGGCTTCATGTCCAAAGCTATGTCGACAAAGAAGACTTCTTCATCTCTCCTCTCCAACATCAGGATGTTATCCTAGGGGCACCATGGTTTGATCGCATGGCTGCCAACATGAAGTTCCCTGAAAGGAGAATTTACTTCACCTACAGGGGAAAGAACATGTATATAGATGCTAGTGAGTGTGGTCGCACTATTCCACTTGTAAATCCTCTTTCTTTTGATAAATCAATGAAGAGCTCAATTTCTGCGTACATGATTTATGTCAAAGAGTCTCTAAAAGCTAATAATGTTTCATCAATGAAAATGATAGGAATCAAGAAGAGTTAGACTTATCTACTTTTCTAAAAGGATTCCAAGATGTGTTCATCGATGATATCCCTATGGACCTACCTCCAAAATGAGGGGATGATGAACATCATATTGAGCTCCTTCCAGGAAGCTCATCGCCTAACAAACCTCCTTATTGAGTCTCACAAGCTCAACAAGAGGAGATTATGAGGCAAGTACAGGAATTGGTAGACAAAGGGATGGTGAGGCCTAGTTCCTCTCCCTTTTGTTCTCCAGTCCTTTTAGTGCAAAAGAAAGATGGTACATACCGTATGTGTGTGGACTATCGAGCACTAAACCATATCACTATCAAAAAAAGATTTCCCGTGCCTCGGGTAGAAGATCTGTTTGATAAGCTACAAGGCTCTACCTACTTCAGTAGGATTGACCTTAACACTAGGTTGGTAACCTAACAGGACATAAAAGTGTCCTTGCAGGGTTTTGAAAAAAACCTCCAAAACCATAGTAGATCCACTCATTTTGTAAAATCCTTTCATGAGGTTATAGTTCAAGGACTACTACACATGGAAAAAATAAGAAACTTGTAAAATTTCTCATATTTTGGTCACACCAAGCCTCCAAAGTTGATGGACCAGTACATTTTCATCAAAACAGTCATTTCTTACGTTTTGTTGCATAAAAATAAGATTAGGGATTTTTGTAGGACTTGAGATAAAATCCCTAGTTAACTTCAATGGGTTGGTGATGAGAACATATGATTGCTTCTCACTCACTATTTTTTGTTTTGCCAAAAGAAATAGGTACAAAAACGTTGAATTTTTACCATTCTGCAAACCTATCATCAAAGTTTCTATAGCCACGCTCAATACAAATAATATATGCATCTTTTCTTAGTTCCCTATTGTCCTTTAGGCTCATAAGGATCCATGGAGCATGTCAAAAGAATAATATATCTCTTACCAAGGGGAATCTTGGGGACAAAAATGAAGTGATAAATACAGCAAACATGAAAAAACTGGGTTCAACATTATGAACTGTAGAATCCCATAGAAACTATTCAATATCTAGCCAAATTTGATCCTTATGACTAGATATGGTTACTACCTACAAAATGCATTTAGTTGTCACAAGAAACTAGAAATATTGAAAAAGCTATACTTGATATACTAGAATGTTTCGTTTTCTTCTATAATTAAAAAAATCATCCATCGTTGTCTACTATGAAAAATAGGGTATTAGGTGCCCCAAAACTCAAGGAATATTAGCTTTATGTTACAATATGCGACATAGAAAATCAAAAGTGCATTTGGATATCATGAAAGCCACCAAAAAAATCATAGAAGAGCTAAAATTGGCTAAAAAACAGGATTTGACAATTTTTGTAATTTGGTCATAACTTACAACTTTAACATTTATTTCTCCCTAGAAGCATCAGGACATGTTGAGGACTACTAAAGATAGTTCTCTAGCATTATAGACCTCACAAACATGAATTCTAGAGTGGTATAGTTGCAGAAAGTTAAAAAAAGCCAAAAACAGGACCCGTTTTTTCACACAGTTTAGGTTGTGAAATGTTGTGCAAGGACAAGGTTAAAGATGGAATTTATATTCCAAAAAAATGTCGAGTTTTTTTCAGCTCATGAGACAACTTTCTAGATAGATAGAACCTCAAAATCCATTTTGAAACTCTTGACATAATTCAAGCAAAATGGTCACTTAACAGGACATAAAAGTGTCCCAGGACATAAAAGTGTCCCATTACCAACCTAGTGTTAAGAGTGGCTATCATCAAATAAGGATAGTGGATGAAGATATCCTAAAGACCGCGTTTCGCACAACATTTGGTCTTTATGAATATCTAGTCATGCCTTTTGGCTTGACTAATGCACCAGCTACTTTCAATCGTCTCATGGAGAAAATTTTTAGACCATATCGTAAATTCACTGGAGTGTTCTTTGATGATATCATCATCTACTCCAAATCTTTGGAGGAACATAAGCAACATCTCCAAGTGATTTTTCAAGCCTTGAGGGAAAACAAACTTTTTCTCAACCAAAAGAAAAGTGAATTCTTCCTTCAAGAGATTCAATATCTAGGTCATATTATCTCTCACGATGGTATTCGTATGGATCCATCAAAGTTAGAGGTAATAAAATCATGGCCTAACCCAAGGAATCTACATGAGCTAAGACGCTTTATTGGTATGTGTGCATACTATAGACGCTTCATAGCAAAATTCTTTCAAGTAGCAGGACCACTACACGACTTAACAAAGAAGAACGTTAAGTTTGTATGGACTGCTAAGGAGCAAAATGCTTTTGAAAAACTCAAAGAGAAGCTTACTTCCCAACCAGTCCTCGTGCTTCCGGATCTCTCAAAACCATTTGAGGTCCAATGTGATGCTTGTGGTAATTGCCTTGGAGCGGTTTTGCTTCAAGAAGGGCATGCCATAGCATATGAGAGCCGAAGGCTCAATAGTGATGAACGAGTCTTGGGCATTTATGAGAAAGAGCTTTTAGCTGTTCTACATGCCCTAGATACATGGAAGCACTACCTATTGGGGACTCCATTTATCCTACGAACCGACCACCAAAGTCTCAAGTATTTCATGACGCAAACCAAACTTTCCGACAAACAAATGAGGTGGGCAAATTTTCTTTCGCAATTTAATTTCCATATTACTCACATAGCTGGTAAGCACAATCAAGTTGCCGATGCACTTTCACGACGACCAAAAGTTAATGTGGTGTCTATAGCTACTCACAATGATCTATCCTCTATGATAGATGAGTATGCTACTGACCCTGACTTTAGAGACATAATGTTAGCCCTTGCTTTGGGGAAGAAAGAGGAACCATTCACCTTGCAGGATGGTTATCTTCTCCACCGCAATAGGCTATGTGTTACCCATTCCCTTCATGAGAAGGTTATGTATGAATCCCATGCTCCTCCATATGCAGGGCATAGAGGTATTCAACCTACTCTCCGAGGAGTAGAGACGTATTTCTATTGGCCTACCATGAAAGTGGACATACAAGAGTATGTTTCAAAATGTGTAGTATGCCAAAAGACCAAGTATGATAGAGGGAAGCAACCTCGATTACTCCAGCCATTGCCTATTCCAAATTCACCATGGGAGAGTATATCCATGGATTTCATCTTTGGATTACCCAAGTCTATCCATGGGAATACAGGAATATGGAAAATAATCGACAGGTTTAGCAAGCAAGCACATTTTATTCCTGTCAAAAAGACTATTAAGGCACATCAAATGGCAACTCTCTTCATATCTCAGATTTTCAAGCACCATGGATTATCCACATCCATCGTGTCAGATAGAGATCCTAGAATGACTAGTAATTTCTAGAAGGGTCTCTTTGAAAATCTAGGAACAAGATTGAATTTCTCTGCATCCTATCACCCACAAACGGATGGCCAAAGTGAGATAGCCAATCGTACGATACTCGATCTACTCAAGACATATGTTACCAAAGTAGATCAACGCTCACAATGGGAAAAGTATTTACCTCTAGTAGAGTATGCCTACAATAATACTATACATACCTCTACGGGGAAAGCACCTTTCGAGATCATAGAGGGAAGACCTAAAAATCCCTTGCTACTCAAAGTACATGGGAAGATCTTCGCCGCCGATGAGTATAGCCGTGACCTACAAGAATCTTTTCAAAAGATTAGGGAGGCTATAGCCATCTCTCAACAAAGGCAAAAAGCTGCTGCTGATAAGCACAGAAAAGCCTTAATGTTCAAAGAAAATGATTGTGTCTTACTCAAGTTTCCTAAGGCTCGATTAAGGCAAACGACGGGCAAAAATCCTACGGGCCATCAAAAGTATTATGCTAAACTAGCAAAAAGATACTATGGTCCTTTCCAAATCTTGAAGCCCATCAATGAGACGGCTTATCAACTCAAGTTGCCCAACCATTGGCTTATACACAATGCCTTTCATGTAAGCCTACTTAAGCCCTACAAAGGAGAGCCACCAACTGAACCAATTATTGAAGACCCTCCCGAAGTTGAAGACCAAGAAGAGATGCTACAACCCGAAGCTATCCTTCGGCATGAAGACAAGGTACTACGACATGGTAAGATAATCCGACGGTATCTTATTAAGTTCAAAAATTATCCTTTTGAAGATGCTAAATGGATGCAAGGAGTACAACTTAAGGATAGTATGAACCTTGTCAATGCTTACAATGCTACATTAGAGTAAGCAAATGTACAAATCTCTTTTAAATGACTCATTTTTTTGTCTTATAAGACTAATCCTCTTTTTAATTGTGCACAAATTTAACTAGTATGCATGCTTAGAATCATGTTTCTGATGACGACGTCTCTCAAACACCAAGTAGAATTTGTCACTCTACTTTAAAAGAATGAAATGGACTAAAGAGCAGACATGCTTGCGGCAGCTATGTCTCCCAAGCACCAAATGGATTAGTCATCCATCTTGGAAAGATGTCGTAGGGTAAAAAAGGGATCGTCTACCCGCTAAGTACGATTGACTAATGACTAAGGCTTTATCTCTTCTACCTCATAGTTGAGGATGACTATGATTTCAAGAGAGAGGTAATGTCATAAAATCTAATATGATTTTCTCATATTAAATTGATCACTTAATGTGGGAGAATAAATGGGAACAAGTGTTAAGATATAGATATGTGCTTATAGATCTATCTCAACACGGGGCCAATAGTAAAGGGGCCTAAATGGGAGATGGTCTATCAAGAGCAAGGCTAACCAATGGAGAATAAGACCGTAGGGTTAGCTTCATTGAAGACCTCCAATAATGTGTGTAAAAGTCCTTTGACCTTAGGTAAGCTAGGGCTGAGCTTGAGGTGGGAACCCGGCCCAAGCTCGAGGTGCTTGTCGTGCTTGAGGTGCTTGTCCTGCTTGAGGTTCTTGTCATGATTGAGGTGCTTGATTAAGATGCTTGAGGTGCTTGACTGGCTCCATGCTTGAGGTTCTTGACTTGGTGCATGATTAAGGTGCTTGAGGTGCCTTGAGAAGCTTGCCTGAGATGCTTGTGGGAACACCCCCTACTTCAAGTGCTTAGTCATGCTTGATGACTAAGGGGCTTGCTCATCCAAAGTCAAAAATATCCCTACAAGGAGGGGGGCGAGCCTACAAGGGGGGGGGAGGGGGGGATGAGACAGAACACACACACACACACACACACACACAAGGGAAGCCCCAGCTTGAAGAGGCAGCAAGGACACTTGTCAAGTTCCTCCCCATGCTGCCCTCATGGTGTGCCTGAAGCCTATTGGTTGGCCACCCAAGGGGTCCAATGATAATTTAGGATATTTAATTAATTGATTTTGCATTTATCAAGTCCTCTCTCTCAAAGGGGAAAGGGGGACACTTGTCCCAAGGCTACCCATGTTGCTTGTAATGGCTCCTGCTTGTGATTGGCTAGGCCTGGAGGGGTCCAATGAGCTTCAAGCATGAGCTACAAGGGGGGGTCGACCCAAGCAAGCTAGGGGGGTGCTTAGGGAGTATACTCATCCACACACACTCACAAACACTCTCAGTGTGTACTATGCAAAGTGCAAGAGCTCCCTCTCCTTCTCCAAGCAAGTAGAGGTTGAGAGCCTACACCAACACTCTTGGCTATGGAGTGCAAATCCATCCAAGAGCCATGCTTCAATGCTTGAGCTTGCCATCTATTTCTTCTTCATTACTATGCTATTATGTATGCTAGCACAAGAGTTATGATAAGTGAGGAACTAGCTCTTTCTCGTATGAAATGTTTCTTCTTCCTCTTCCCTACCCTCATTCCCTGCTAGCTCTCTCCACCTTTGAAGGTGTTTGAGGTCTTGGGACTGAGGCTTGGTATAGTTAAAGCTTTCTTCAAGTTTAGGTTATGCTATGATGGTGATGCATGAAGCTTTCCATCTTCATTGCTTCACCTAGGTCACAAGGAACACAAAGAATGTATTGTAACAAGTCTCTCTTTATGGGAGAAATTATAATACAAATGCCTATTGGAGGGGGGACCGGCTCCACATAAATCCGGTCCTCAACTGTTGTCATGTTCTCTAAATTCTCTCTCTTGAAAAAGTATTGTCCATGCCAAGTTAACTAATTGCTATAATTATGTTGCTATCTTCAATTATGTCTAGCCGCTATGCTCACAAAATCATTTCTTGAAAGTACTCTCATTAAATTCCGCTACTCTCAAATTCAATAGGCAAATTCCATTACATTTAATCAACTATACCTAAAGGTATAAATCTTAGAGTGACCAACCTGTGCACTTTTTTCCCCATGTTTCAGAAGCAAAGCCGCCAAGGTTTGTCTCTTTTAAGATTTATGACTAATAAAAAAAAATTCTAGCGTTGGAAAGTTACCCGACTCATCGGGTCCACCCGTCCATAGAATGATACCGTCGGGGTATCATTCTCCCACTTTCCACAACACACTCGGGCCCTTCTTTTGTTATCTAATTACTACCACACTGTTTAAATATACATGTTCCTTTACTTTATTTATGATACTGGTTCGTTAAAACAACCCTTCAAACAGTATTACAAACAATAGTCAAACAAGAAGTCGGCCAATTTTAAATCAACAACCCTTGGATTAGGTTCACTCAAGAATCTCTACTGGCGCTATTATGTCCGAACGGTATATACATTATTTATAAAAACCCTTGTCCTAATGTGCGTCCCATACCGCTCCACAAGTACTCATTGTGCTAATCTGGACGTACTCCCACTACAGCAACAACGGTGCCAATCTGGCCGTCATCCTTACGCCACGGCAAAACAAAACTGCAGTATCCAGCTGGTCTAATCTGGGTGTACTCCCACCACAGCATCAGTGGTGCCATCGTGGGCGTCATCTCACGCCTCGGCAACTACCACATAATACCAGAGCTAATAAGTAGAGAGACTTGAGAGAAACCATACCGAAGGTTTTGGACAAACATTCTTTCCTATAGCAACCAGTTTAACCAGACAATCTTTCCTACTTGTCAAACATATGACGAGTTTCTTGGGGTTAAACCCCGTGGTTTCGGTCTGTGTTTTCTTTTCATAAGGTAAATAATATATTCCTATGGTCTCGCATATGCAATGATGCATAGCTTGAAACTGCAATACTAACATGTACCATAGCTCCGATTGGTTCGATTGGTGGAGACATAGCATGTTCCGCAGGGGTTCCACCGTTACTTGTACCAGCTTCATGATCATTAGCGCCTTGGATTCGAGCACGCTTTGGAGCCATTTTTTTGTACTACACTTATGTTATACACTTAGAACTTTAAATTGGTCAATTTCCCTAGTAATCTCTTGTTTCCAAAGATCAGAGTCTGTAATTTGAACCCTCGCCAACACGAATTCACACTTATTGTTGTTGTTCTACATCTAATTTCTATACATCAAATATTTGCTAATCGTAATTAATAAAAAATTAAGTGTGTTAACTATGAGTGAAAGTTTAGGAATGCATTACTTTTATGCTTCACATTTCTAATCCAATTCTAACTTCAATTTCTATGCTTCAACTAAATCAAATTTTAGTATTATTCAAAATTCTACTTAATCTAATTGACAATAAAATTGGTGAATGAGAATTTCATCATGTATAATAAGAATATGATGAGTTCTCTTATGTATTAAATTTCAATTAACTATGCATAAGTTAATAGTGAAGATGTACTAACTAGAGAGAGTAGGTATACTTAGAGAGATTAGAGTAAGAGAAAACATATACACACATCTTTTCTAAAGTTAATTGAATCTTACTAATCCATTAGAATATTAGAGTAAAAGAGAACACACACACATCCTTTTCTAAGAGAAAACATACACACACATCTTTTCTAAAGTTAATTGAATCTTACTAATCCATTAGAAAGATTAGAGTAAAAGAGAACACACACACATCCTTTTCTAAAGCTAATTGAATCTTACTAATCTATTAGAGAGATTAGATTAAGAGAAAACATACACACACATAATTCCTAAAGTTAATTGAATCCTACTAATCTATTAAAGAGATTACAGTAAGAGATAGCACACACACACACACACACACACATATCCTTCTTAAAACTAATTGAATCTTACTAATCTATTAGAGAGATTACAGTAAGAGATAGCACACACACACACACACATATCCTTTTTTAAGTTAATTGAATCTTACTAATCTATTAGAGATATTAGAGTAAAAGATAGCACACACACACACACATATCTTTCTTAAAGCTAATTGAATCTTACTAATCTATTAGAGAGATTAGAGTAAGAGATAGCACACATACACACATATTCTTCTTAAAACTAATTGAATCTTACTAATCTAGTAGAGAGATTAGAGTAAGAGATAGCACACACACACATAGCTAATTGAATCTTACTAATCTAGTAGAGAGATTAGAGTAAGAGATAGCACACACACATAGCTAATTGAATCTTACTAATCTATTAGATAGATTAGAGTAAGAGATAGCACACACACACACACATAGCTAATTGAATCTTACTAATCTATTAGAGAGATTAGAGTAAGAGATAGCACATATACATCATTCCTAAAGTTAATTGAATGCTTAATTAATACGTACCTTATTAGTCCACTAGAGTTTTTGCTCTCTTAGTGGTTTGTGGACAACTTCTCTCTAAGAGAAGTGACAACACTTCGTGAGTGCTATAGAGGCAATCTCTATGTCTAAAGTGTGAGCATGGATGCTCTATTTATAGCAGAAAAGAAAACGTCTAGCTTTTTTTTCCAAAAAAAATAAATTTTTTTTTAATTTTTTTTCTCCAAAAATCATACCCGCATTTTTGGTACCCTTGTGGTACCCATCAGCTTGACCACTTTGTCATTATCATCAAAAGATAAGGCCACACAGCCCCCCCTCATTAAGATTAGTCAAGACTAGCCTCTCCTTTTCATGTGATAGTGTGTTCCACTTTGTCCCCTCCTATGTGAGTCGAGGTGAGTCCATGTGCCTTCATTTGTCATCCCTGTGTATTCTTTTGTCTTTATAATTATTTTATTTATTTCCTTAATGATAATTTACTTTACATTTTCAAGTTAAACTTTACAGTCTTATATTAACTTTACAGTAGTAAAAGAAAATTCTACAATCAGTAACTAAGTCTTACAATAAGTTAATTAGTGATTCATATAGCTAAACATGTCAGAATTTTGTAGCGTAAATTTTAAATTCTAGGTTTTCTCAACGTACGATTCATAATTTGAACTTGAATATCTTAAATAATGAGTGATGGTTTTAAAAAATTCAAATGCATAATAGAACTTGTGTGAAATTTGAAAGTAGAGACATTAATAGCAACTTAAGTTTGAGCCTTAATTGTGTATGATAGTGTAGGATAATGGTGCAAGGCTAGCCCCATGATATCCTTATGACTACCAAGGCCAAGAGGCTCGAACCTCGCCTGTGTATGGTAGTATAGCACTACCGTGGAAGGCTAGCTTTTTAACATCCTTGTGGCTACTAAGGGCATAGAACAACATTTTTAGGCTTGAACTTAAGTTTGACCCTCAAGTGCATATGATATTACAACCTCGCTTGAATATGCTACTATAGCACTAGGGTGCAAAACTAGTCTCGTGTGATCCATGAGGATTCCAAGGGCATAGAATAGCACCTTTAGGCTCAAACTCAAGTTCCAAACTCAACTGCATATGCTAGTGTATCACCAGCTCATATAGGGTGCTAAGCTAGCCTTATGAAATTCTTGTGGCTACCAATGCAAGAGCCTCACTTACCTATGCTAATGTAGGACTATCATGCATGGCAAGCCTCATTAAATCCTTGAGGCTACTACCAAGGGCATAGCGAAACACCTTCTAAAACTTAAGTTTGAACCTTGCCTGCATATGCTACTATAGCATCAAGGTGCAAGTGTAGCCTCACATGTGACATCCTTGTGGGTCACAATGGCAAGAGGCTCTAACTTAGGTTTGATGCTTATGCTAGTGTAACACTACCAGGAAAGGCCAACCTCATGACATCCTTATAGCTACCAAGGGTAAAGAATATCACCTTTAGGCTTAAACTTAAGTTTGAGCCTCATCAGTATATGGTAATGTAACACTAGTATGCAAGGCTAGACTCTTGAAATCCTTGTGGCTACCAAGTGGCACATAGAACTACAACTTTAACCTTGAACTTAGGTTTGAGCTTCAATTGTGTATGCTAGTGTATCACAAGGGTGCAAGGCTAGCCTCATGATATCCTTATGGCTACCAAGTCCAAGAGGCTCAAACCTTGCCTATGTATGCTAGTATAGCACTATCGTGTAAGGCTAGCTTTATGACATCCTTGTGGCTACTAAGGGCATAGAGCAACACTTTTAGGCTCAAACTTAAGTTTCAACCTCAAGTGATATTGTAGCCTCGCTTGAATATTCTATTGTAGCACTAGGGTACAAAACTAGTCTTATGACATCCTTTAGAATGCGAAGGGCTTAGAATAACACCTTCAGGATCGAACTCAAGTTTAAGTCTCAACTGCATATGCTAGTGTAGCACTAGCTCATATAGGGTGCAAAGCTAGCCTTATGAAATTTTTGTGGCTACCAATGCAAGAGACTCACCTACCTATGCTAATGTAGGACTACCATGCATGGCTAGCCTCATGACATCCTCGAGGTCTACTACCAAGGGCATAGAGCAACACATTCTCAAACTTAAGTATCCTTGTGGCTACCAAGGGTAAATAATAACACCTTTAGGATTAACCTTAAGTTTGACCCTCATCGGTATATGGTAATGTAACACTAGTATGCAAGGCTAACATCATGACATCCTTGTGGCTACCAGGCATAGAATTACAACTTTATGCTTGAACTTAGGTTTGAGCATTAATTGTGTATGCTAGTGTAGTAGAAGCATGAAAGGCTAGCCTCATGATATCCTTATGGCTACCAAGTCCAAGAGGCTTGAACCTCGCCTCCATATTCTAGTATAGCACTATCTCGCAAGGCTAGCTTTATAGCATCCTTGTCACTACTAAGGGCATAGAAGAACACCTCTAGGCTTGAACTCAAGTTCAAGCCTCAAGTGCATATGCTAGTGTAGGCTCATGTTGGGGCGGTTACACTGCTAGCGGATGCTATAATAGCAAGAACTTAACCAACAAACAAGAATGTCAGACGAGGACGGTTCTTGACCCGCAGGCGCATGGAAACAAATAGGTGGGTGTCAAATCACCTACTCGACCTTCTAATGGCAATCACTACCAAGGAAATCAAACCTAAGTTCTCAAATACGCAAATGACTGAAATCCGTACTATGAACAAATGCTATCCAAAACATGATCTAAAGTCATCGAATCAGCCTCAAATTCAAAGGGGGTTCTCTACACTAGGTAAGGACAATACCCTATGAATCTACAATACAATCTCAACCTGCAACCACTCTGGGCGGCAAACTCGTATGAAGACAAGCCAAAAAATATAGTTGACCGAATCCTGACTCTGATGGTACTAATGTGTAGCTCTACTCGCTGCGGTTCTATAAATATATGGCATGCTCAATTCCGACACACATGTAGGGAGAAAACTCACATGGAAGCTCGTGGGAGCTCACCTCGCGTAGAAGCCGAATGCGCGCCCACTTGGTATCAGTGCGTAGCTCTCGCCGTTGCTACTAGAATGGCAGTGTCGCTTCTCCAATGGTGGCTCCGTAGCTCGTGTAGCAAGCGGATAAGACTCTCTCTCTCTCACACACTCTCTCAAACACAGTCACGGCGCTCAAAAACTCAACTTTTGATTAATGATAAGTCTTCCTTAGGTTTACAAAAATTGGCTCTTATACCTCAGCCTTGGAGGTGTGAAAACATCTCTAATCTTATTACATAACGAGGTGAAACTACTTGGGGAATACAAACTGGAAACTCAATTGAGTCCCGCTAATTACAATGAATAGGCTCTGTGAAGAAAATGAAATGTCGGAAAGACATTTATTACAATAAGTGTTTACAGCAATATGAGTGTGAGCCAAAAATGTATAGGTGTAGTCCCCCGCTCAACACTCCCCCCCTCCGCGTTCATGTCGTCTCTGACATGACATCCTTGCTTTGTCTTTAGTGGAGTCCCGTCGATTTCAGCATCTAAAGATGTGACTCGTATCTCAGGTTTCCAATGGTCAATGTAGGACCGAATATCTTACTTTCATGAGTAAAGAAACCAATGTAGATGCCTCCTCAAAGGCCTGCATGTGGAAACTAGGCATAAACATGATTCTCTGATAAAAGAGGTGTAATAATTTTGGAGATGGTTGCAAGGCTAAATCATACATCATATCTGTGACTGTGTCAACCGTTGACAACAATGTTGAGCTGGTAGCTTTATCCGGCGCGAACACTTCAATGCAAGCCAATAATGTTCTGCAAATATTTTTGAGCACAAAAGGTCAGGAGAGCTAGTAAAGAGCTTAATGGTGCCTGTTAGGGTTTTCACCATGTAGGCCTTACTTATTCTCTCTCCCACCTTTGGTCTTGGCATCCTGGGGTAATTAAGCCAATTCGGCTTCTTTGTTGTGATTCTGTCATGTTCTTGCCAGCTCCTGACTCGTGGCACTAGATAGAATGTTGCATCTTCTCTAGCTTCCTTGGGTGCCTCCACCAAATAGAGTAGGTAGGTGGGGTACTTTGTTAACCACCCTTTCCTCCATCTTGGCTGGGAGTCTACTATCTTCTTTGATTCCTCCTCTTTTGTGATGTCACCTTCGTATTTAACGTGACATACTACTCTTCTTCTATCCTTTTCTTTGTTTTCAGCACTTCAAACTTTAGTAGAGGAAGGGGCAATGTAGGTTGCATCCACTGTTCTTGCAGCACCTTAGTATCCAACCCTTGAAGTCCAATGGAGAACAGGAGTCTTCTTTCCCACTCCATGGCCCTCTTTGCACTCTCCTATGTTGCCTTCTCTATCTGCTCGTGCAATCGTTTTTCCTCCTCCTCGGTAAGTCTTGATGTTGTGGCCTCTTCTTGTGCTGGGGCTGGATCTTCACTAGTTGTGGCTTCCCCAGTCTCTAGAAGCTCCACGGCTGCCCCGCCTGTTTCTTCTTGCTGATCCTCTGTATCTTTTATCACTTTGTCTTGCAGATCTTGGAGCTTCTTTCGGAGGGCCTCATTCTCTGCTCTCAGTGCATGGGTCTCTGATGTAAGTCGTTCTTCTGCAGCCAATGAGCCCTCCGCAATGTGAAATCTATGCACTTGCTCTAGCCACAATTCTCTTTGCAAACTCCGGATTGATCTTCCAGACTGGGTACTATTGCTCCTTCTGGCTCTACTCCTGCTCTGCTAGCTCTTGGTGTGGATCTAAGCCTTAGGATTGTTCTCTCCTGTAGCTCCATCCTTTCTTGTAGCTCAATGAGCTCGTCCCTTGTAGCTTCCGATTCATCATTAATTGTTTCTTTGGATTCTTGTGCACTGTACACCTCTCTTGAAGCATCAACAAGTTGGAGGATTAGTCCATCTCTTTCATTTTCTGCTTCCAAGAGAGATGCCTTGAGGTACTCTGATTCTTTTAGTGCACTCTCATATTTTGTTTCCAGCTCATCTTCTCTCTTTTCCACTTCTTCTTTGCTGTCCCTCATTGTCTTTGATCAGGATTTGATCTGCTGCAATAGCTGATGCACTTTCTGGATATCTCTTTCATCCTCATCTTCAAGCTCATCCTCATCTTCAAGCTCATCCTTCGCCTTCTCAGGTACCAACCTCCGCTCTCTGTCGAATCGATTCTTGGTCCTCCTCTCCGTTCCTCTCTATTCTTCCTGTGTTAAGGCAATGCCATACACAACTTTGAGGGCCTCTTATTGAGTATATCCTGTGTCTATTAGAGCATCATATTGCTCTTTCTTCTCTTGAATTGGATTCGTTGCCTTCTCCTCTTTCTGTATTTCGGGCTTTTCTAGCACATCCACCTCAACTTCAGTAGTCGTTTCCTCCACTATCTTTTCCTCTCCTTCAGGACTAAACTCTTCTACCTTGCCCTTTCCCTTGTCACCTCCTTTTAATTCAGCTTTAAGGTGTTGAACTTCTGCTTCGGTGTATGGCTCTATTGGTTGTTGCTCCAATATAGCTTCTGATTCTTCATAAGCCTTGATATATTGATCGTACTGATCAATATTTGGTCTTGTTGAGCTGGCTCCGACTTTAGTTGGGTCTGGTACCCACTTTTCCTCAAAATCTCCTTTTAAGGCTCGCTCGGCTCTAAACTGTTCAGTCAGCCTCTCCATTCTGGCGGCTTTCTGTCTCTTAGTTTGCTTGGGAGCGGGTTTCTTCTTGGTCTTCTTCTTGAGGGGCTCGTCTTCTTCTTCTTCTGGCTCGGAAACAATCTCTAGCTTCCGCCTTGCCCGTGTTGACACTCTCTTGGTGACCTCTGGCTGGTCTTCATCTTCATCTATCTCTTTTAGCCATTGGTTTTGCGAGGGAGCCTTTGGCCACTGGTCCCTTGCTCCGATAGCTTCATAAGATATCGTAGTCAACACTTCAGCTCCCCCAATGTACTTTGGCTTCTCGTTTTGTAGAGCAATTACTTGCTCATGAATGTGCTGAGCATAATTGACTTCCTTCGGGATGTTGCTCTTTATTGCCCAAGTGATGGTTGTGGCAATGGCATGTGGTGGTGTGGTATACTTCTGTGGTCTTTTGCCGCATATGTGTAAAAATTGGTTGTAGAGCCGGCAAAGCTTTGCCGCTTTCAGATCTACCAGGTCTTCATAGGTGGGATTTTTCTTCTTTGTCCCATACACTTCTATGGCTTCTCTTCTTTCTCTCACTGAGCATCCTTTGTTGTGCACCTTCAGAGCGTTTGCAATGAGCTAAGGAGTGATAACCACTTCAACCTTTTCCCCGTCCCAGGCTGTGAGTGTAGCCATTCCGTCTTTCTGTATGGTGGTTACCAACTCATACACTCTTTGAACGTCTACTCTTGATGGTCTGGAAGTAAAAAATCTGTGGAGATCTATCCTTTCTAGGTATCTGCTTATCTCCTCTGCTCTGCTGTAGTCCATCAGTTCTTGGGGAATCATTGGGATATTCACTTTTTGTCCCCGTGGGTCTCTGAAAGTACCTTGGTATATCTTTATCCCCTATTCTTCTAACATTGCTTCTTCCATCCAAGTCTTTTTGGGCTTGAGAGTCTCTAGGGGAATAGAAAATGGCTCGACTTCTGTTGTTGCTTCCCTGAGTGTCGGTCTCTTTCTCCTTGCTGTGACGACTTCCCCGAATCCATGGATCCTGTAACTCCAATTTCAGAATTTAGCGTCTTTTTTAGTACTGAAAGCCGAAATTAAGCTTTTAACTATCCAAATGGCTTAAAAATTGAAACATAAGCTATTCAAGGCTCAAGTATGCAATGCATGTGGAAAAATATGAAATTTGGATGCAAAATCGTGCTGGAGACATCATACGCGTATGATGTCTTTTGTGTCAAAATGGCTTGATATTGGTTGTGCTTGTAGCTGATAGTGCATACATCCATTCTATATGCCTGGATTTGAATTTGGGTCCCATTTGGTCAAGTTATGGTCATTTTAGTCCTAGTCAGGCTCTTTGCAAGATATTGAGCGGGAATTGGATTTTGTGATCCAAATTGGATGAAACTTAGTGGTTTGCTCTCAATTGGCATGTAGATCACTTCTGTGTGGTGGTTGCAACTCTGAAATGCAAAATTCAAGTAGGGAGACATCATACGCGTATGATGTCTTTTTGGGTAAAATTGAACCATTTTGCATTGTAAGCTTGGCTTTGGCTTTATATAGGCTTAGACAATGATTTTATGAAATTTGGGTATATTTTGGACTAAAATTGGCTCTGGAGACATCAAAAGCGTATGATGTCTTTTGTGTCATTTTTGCATGAGATTGGTTCTGTGGGATCCTTATATGATAATAAAGGACTGTGTGTACCCAAATCTTGACTTGAAGTTGGGTATGATGTATTTTGGCAAGATTAGGCTCTAAATAGAGGATTTTCCTCTAATTGGGCTAATGCAATGATCCCCTTGACCAAATGGTACCAAACTTCATATGTGGCATGTATTTGATATATATAATGGATATATGATGAGAAATGATCAATTTTGGCTCTGCATGTGCAAAGTGACATCATACACGTATGATGTCTTTTTGGCCAAAATGGTACCTTTTGGTTCCAGATAGCTTGTGCATGTGTTGAACAACATTCCTACAAAGTTTCATTGAGTTTGGAGCTATTTTGGCAAATTTAGGGCCATAAGTCGGTTTTGTGCCTACTTTGCGTCTTTTTTGTTTCCAAGTGGTTTTTCAACTCCAAATCTCGTGATACTTTGTACATTGGATGTTGTTTGCATATAGAAAGAGGCTATGAATTCATGTGTTCAAGATGATATGAAAATCATGTTGTGAGACATCATACGCGTATGATGTCTATCTTGATAAAAAGTATTTTTTGTGCAAAGCATGGTTTGTGATAGTGCCCTAAGCTCTGCTAACTAGTTTTCAACCTTAAAAATCATTAGTTTAGTTAAAAGCCCCCTTTGTAAGCGTTTCAGTCTCCGAAGTTGTCTTTTGATGTTGGAATTGATTTTCCTTGATCTTTCTCCTCGAGAGTTGCATCCCGAGCTCATTTGAGGTGTTGGGAAGTCGTCTATGTGGTTGGACTTGACTTTGGTTCCTTCTTTTCCACCTTTGGCCATTTGGTTGCCCGAAAGCGTCTTTTTTCTCCATTGGTAAGTGAAACGGATTTCTTTTGGGTTTTGCTTGTACACATGTGTCATTGATGGCTATTCAAAGCTGCTTGTGAAGTTTCATAGCAATTGGTCATCAATTTTGGTCGTTATGCCAAAATGATGCTTTGTGTGTCTGCCGCCGAATCGGTTTTTTGACCCACTTTTGGTGGTCGAAACCTGGAGATACTCCATAGTTGTATTGTCCTCGATGTTGTCAAGCTTCTTGTGAAGTTTTGTGTCGTTTCGACAACTTTTTCTTGTTTGTTGCCGCTGTCAGGAGTTTTTTGGAGTAAGGGATTGTGCATATGTACATATACATGCATGGTGCATCAAATAAAGAATTGCCCATTTTTCAAAGCCAGGTGGTTACGTGGGGCCCACATGTGTACAGGTAGGACAGGGTGTACATAGTGCATCGATTTTCACTATTACTAGTACCACTGTGTTTTTTCTACAATAAGGAGGAGTTGGTAGCGCGTAAAACTTCTCGAGGAAGCTATCCGCGGGCCGACTACATGAGGTAAGCAGGTGTGTCAGATGGCATCTAGTGGCGTCAGGAGGGTGAACGGGGTCAATATTTGCACGCGGATGAGGACGAACACAACGTGGGTGTTTTCTTGTGAGAGTTATGCAGAAAGCTCATCATTAGGACCACTTTTTGGGGCCACTTCACGTGGTTGCGAGACGCATTATTGAAAAGAAATGAGTGCCAGGTGTGCAGATGATGCAAAAAGGTGACAACTATGCGCTACGAGGTTAGTTTTTGGCATGTTCGGGGTCCGTTTGAGGTCATCTAATAGGCCAAGGGTGCCCAACTAATAAAGCTAAGTGTGAGAACTGAAAAAGCTGAGAGAAGACCAGAAAAAACGTGGAGAAGAGAGGAGGAACATCCGCAGGTGTGTTTTTGTTGTTTTTGGAGCATTTTTTGGCCCTAAACTGCTCATCCGAGGTCGGATTTGAGCACTGTGACATTGTAGGGTGAGGTTTTTGGGCATTCCGGACGCAATGGCGCTATCCATTTTGCCAAATTCCTCACAGATTTTCTGCTGTTTTTCTATGTAATCTTCTCCGGTGAGTGAAGCCTCTGCTTAACTTTGTGGTTGTATCTGGTGTATTTCCTCAATACTGTGTAAACTATTTGCCCCATTGGTGTTGGACTGAGCTTCATTGAGTCTAAACAACAGTTATTTGCCTCCTTTGAGCTGAATTGAGAGTGTGTGTATGTGAGTGTGTATGTGTGAGTGTTGAGTGGGCAAGTGGGAAATCTCTCTCTTCTCACTCCGTCTGTGTGTTTCCTGTCTCGGCCAGGCTGGTTGTGTAAGCCGAGTGGTGCCTCATAGTGTGTGTGTGTGTATCTTCCCAAGAGTGTGTGTCAAGTCATTATAGAGGCGCTGTGTGTGTTTTCGTCCCGTTCACATTCTTTTGGTGTCCCCATGGAGGATCTTCTTCGAGTACTTTCTGCTTCGAGCTTCAAGCTTCGAGATTCGGGGCTACAGGTTACAAGGACAGGTACAGGTACAGGTGATTCACACAGGTACAGGTAGCTGGAGTACAGTGATATACTAGCAGTGATGTCACTTGCAGTTGTTGTGGGTATGCATCACTTGGATGAATTAGCCTCTGAGACTTGCAGTTGTTGTGGGTATGCATCACTTGGTCTTTGCCAATGAGGTCTGAATTTCAGCCTATACAGTCTTTACAAGGTCGCATGTCAGGGGTTCATCATGAACCAGTGGTTCCTGTTACTACTCAGGTTATGCCAGCAGTGGTCACTACATCGGTGCAAGATGATGGGCTAAGGCAAGACATGAGGCAAGTGGTAGATTTGATGAAGAATCTCAGCCTAAACATGCTAGGTCAAGTGGTAAATAATCGAGGTCGAGGGAGGTTTGAAAATCAGCCAAGATTTGAAGAAAGGCCTAGGAATGGTGTTGGACAAAGCAATGGTAGGTACTGGAGGCAGACGCCCACATGTTATAATTGTGGAGAGTTGGGTCACATCAGCCCGCAATGTGATAAGCCACCAAGGATGGGGGGAGACATGTATCCATTGCCAAGACAGGTGCTAACTAGGTCAAATGATTATGGCATCGAAATTAAGGGAGACGAAGGAACCAGTGGACTGACCCAGGAGGAAAAGGGAAAGACAAAAGTGCTAAGTGTAGTCACCTTGGAGAAGGCATCAAAGCTAGAGGATACATTAGTGATGCCTATTGGGAAGAGGACCATAGAGGATAAGGAAGGAAGAAGTGTCCCGGGTCCTAGTAAGAAGAAAGGAAAGAGCCATGAAGGCGAGGATGTCAAGGCCAAGAGGAAAAGGAGAGCTCGTCGAAAGTTTCATGTTTCAGATTTTCCACTAAGGTATGGGCAATTAAGCTATGACTTGAAGGAGGATCTGACGAGCAGGAAGGAAGATGCTACTTTTGGGCAGTTTATAGAGATGGTGCCTAAGCTAAAGCGACAGTGGGAGAGGATGGTTAACCCAATGGAGAAAGAGCCAGAGAGAGGTTCAGTAAAGGTGTTGGCAATGGATGAGCTACCAGACATTTGTCCAATAGTAGATGTGTGGCATAAAAGGAAAAATTTGGGACAAGGTTATGTGGATGGTGGAGCCCAAATATGCGTCATAACACACTCATGCGTCGAGAAGATGGGTCTCACAGTGGCTGGGGTGTCAGGTTTTCGGATCAGATTGGAAAACCATCAAAAAGTAAAATGCTTGGGTGTTGTAAAGAGCTTAGAAGTGGAGGCATATGATGCAAAGGCAGTGGTTGATTTTCATGTGATGCCAACAGGGTTGGGAGCATATCCTATTATACTGGGCAGACCATGGTTACGTGCAGTGGGAGATGTTCAAGATTGGCGACATGGTACGATTAGCCTCTATGGAAAGACAGGTACCAAGAATCTTTATAATATGGACACAAGGAAACGATTAGAGGAGCTTTATGAAGATGAGGATGAGTCTAGTGATGAAGACTCTTCCACGGTGACAGATGAGGAAAGTGATAGCACTACCAACAGTGATGAGGATGCTGATGATGCATTTCTTTTGATGGACAAAGAAATCCAAGAGTTTGGTTTAGTTGCATTTGCGAATGAGTTTGAAGATGAAAGTGAAGGGCCTTATGAAGTGATTGAAGGGCTGATGCAAACCAAGGTTGAGTTGTCAAAGAAGCAGGAATTGATGACACAAATGATCAGTGGAGACCTCTCAACTATGGAGAAGGATATATATTTGCACATGCTGGCTAGTTTTCCTGATTTGTTCATTACTTCATATGAAGAGATCAGAGGGTTCAAGGGCGAAGAGATGCATATAGAGCTGAAAGAAGGTGCTAAGCCAATGCGGCAAAGGCTAAGAAGGATGGGTCGAGAGCAAATGGAAGCCTTGCAAGAAGAGGTGGACAAGTTGTTGAAGGCAGGGTTCACAGTCCCTGTGGAGACCACAGAATGGGTGAGTCCAGTTGTAGTCAGTCCAAAGAAGGATGGGAAGTGCATAATTTGTGTAGATTTTAAACCCTTAAACGCAGCCACTAAGAAGAACCCATATCCTCTTCCATTCATCGATCAGATCTTGGATTCAGTGGCAGGTTATGAGAGGTACAGTGTGTGTGATGGTTTTTCAGGCTATTTTCAATTGAAGATTTCTCTTAAAGACCGCACAAAGACCACTTTTATTACGCCATGGGGCTACAATTGCTACACAGTATTGCCATTTGGGTTGTCAAATGGACCTTCCTTCTATCAAGAGAGAGAAAATTGGGTCTTGGAACCATTCATTGGTAGTTGTGTTAAAGCTTTTATGGATGACTTCTGTGTTTATAGCAGTAGGGCTGAACACCATGAGAAGCTGCAGATGGTATTGGCTCGATATGCTGAATGTGGAGGACAACTAAATCCAAAGAAATGTCATCTAGCACAGCCAAGGGTGAAGTTATTGGGCCATATGGTGTCAGAAAATGGCATTGAGGCTAATCCAGATAAGGTTAAGTCTATTAATCTTCTTCCATCACCTACGAGTACGAAGCAATTGGCAACTTTTATACACAAAGTGAAGTACATGGCATGGTTTATTCCATTGTCTTCACAGCTTCTTTATCCATTACAGCAAGTGGCAAAGTATGATCCATTGCAATGGGATGACAAGTGTGAAGAAGTGTTTCAAGAGGTGAAAGAGGTGTTAGGGGGGTTGTCAGCCATGCAGGCTCCTGATTGGGAGAAAGTGTTTTATGTAAATCCATCAGTAGGGGATGATGCCATTGGAGCCATGCTATTGCAAAAGGGGAAGGGCAACCATTATATGAGGCCAGTGTATTGTGCAAGCCAAGTGAAGTTGGTAGCGGAGAGAAAGTTCCACGAAGTAGAGCTAGTGATGGCCAGTGTAATATTTGCTTGTCGACGATTTCGTCATTACTTGCTACCACGGCCTTTTGTTTTCTTGACGAGTTATGCCTTTTTGCCTCAGTTAATTAATGGTACTAACATGTCAAATGTGGTGAAGAAATGGGTAATTGAGTTGCAAGAGTTTGAGTTCTCTTTTCTAGTGGAAGATAGTACAAGGGCTACCCTAGCTGATTTGTTGACCTAGAAGGAGAATCCCCTTATTGTTAAGGAAGAGGTGGTGAGAAAGGTAGTTGAAGAAGTGCCACAGATCAGCAATGAACATGTGTTGTTCTTTGATGGTTCATACAGAAAGAGCCATGATGCAGCTTCAGGGGGTATAGCACTTTATGATCCAGAGGGGAAGCTAGTATGCAAGAGAGGGTTCAAATTGGATGCTCATAGTAACAATGAGGCTGAATATGCTACTCTGGAAGCCGTATTACACATTTGTTTGAAGCATGGGGTTCGAAGGTTGAGCATAAAAGGTGATGCCTTGTTAGTGGTGAAGCAAATGCTGGGTGTGTGGAAGAGCAAGAACACCTCATTGAAGGAAATGTGCTTCATAATTAAAGGCCTGTTAAAAAAGTCCGAATCATGGATCATCAGACACATTGAACGTGCTCTAAATGGAGAGGCACATGAAGCAGCTCAAGGCATGATTGGGGAGCTATTTGTGTTGAGGACCACTTTACCTCTTTATCATGGCCGGGAAAGTTTGGCTCAAGAAGAGGAGTTTTTGCTAGCAGGAATCATTCCAAAGGAGATTCAGAAGTCTAAGAAGTATGGCTTTGTGTGTAGAGCATACAGGTACAAATTAATTGGTGATGTCTTATACATGAAAGGGGCTGATCTCGTGTTGAGACGTGTACCTTGGCGGGAGGAGCTTTACAGAGTGTTGGAAGAGAATCATGAAGGCGCATGTGGTGGCCATTTTGCTCTAAAGATCACCTTGCATAAGATATTGCAAGAGGGGGTATGTATGGCCTAGTTTGCACAAGGATGTTCACCATTGGTGTAGGTCTTGCAATAGGTGTCAAGCATTTGGGAAGAGAGTGTTGAAGCCAGAGCTACGAAAAACCATTATGGCGTTTGATGTGTTTGAAAAGTGGGGGATTGATGCAATAGGCCGGTTACCTATCACAAGCAGGGGCAAAAGCTATATCTTGACGGCAGTGGACTATCTCTCTAAATGGACAGAGGCTATAGCAGTAAAATAGATCACTGCAAAGGATGTGGAAAAATTTGTGTATGATGAAATATGTTGCAAGTTTGGGGTGCCATTAGAGCTACTTTCAGATAAGGGGCCAGGATTTAGAGCTAAACTACTAGACTTCTTATGCACAAAGATGAAGATTAGGCACCAGCATACCACTCCTTATTACCCACAGTGTAATGGCTTAAATAAAACATTCAATGGTGAGTTGGTACAAATTCTTTCTAAAGTGACAGAGCACCAAGGAAAGAATTGGGATTTGGAATTGCCTAGTGCATTATGGGCTTACCGTACTTCGGTGAAGACAGGTATAGGGTTTACTCCATTTCATTTGGTGTATGGAAAGGAAGCACTATTGCCTGTGGAGGTAGAGTTGCCTGCGGTCAAGATGTTAGAGACGTTGCTTGGGCCGCCTAGTGATGCATTCAAAGAGAGACTCTTGCAGTTACAAGAGGTCCAGTTGGATAGGATGAGCGCATTGGAGCATTATGGGCAGATGCAGGATAAGGCTTTGGCAAAGATAAATGAAAAGGTCAAAAGTAAGGGTATCAAGAAACATGACTTGGTTTTGCGCTACAACAGTAAGCTGGACAACACCTTCCAAAAGAAGTTTCAAATTAAGTCAGAAGGCCCTTTCAAGGTAGTGGAGTGTTTTCCAAATGGCACATATCAGCTGGCTAACCTGGATGGTGTTCTACAGAAGTCAAGGGTAAATGGATTGCGTCTTAAATTCTATCATGCTAGATTGATGATGGTGGAGCAAGATGAGCTGTCTGTGGATCAAGCAGTGTTGGTGAGAGATGAGGAGACCTGTGATGCGGCGAGTCTCATATCTCTCTTTGCTGCTACTGATCATGAATGATCGAGCAGGCTAGGGGATGGGCAACTTATGTCAGGAGTTTTTTGGAGCAACGGATTGTGCATATGTACATATACATGCATGGTGCATCAAATAAAGAATTGCCCATTTTTCAGAGCCGGGTGGTTACGTGGGGCCCACATGTGTACAGGTAGGACAGGGTGTACATAGTGCATCCATTTTCACTATTACCAGTACCACTGTGTTTTTTCTACAATAAGGAGGAGTTGGTAGCGCGTAAAACTTCTCGAGGAAGCTATCCGCGGGCCGACTACATGAGGTAAGCAGGTGTGTCAAATGGAATCTAGTGGCGTCAAGAGGGCGAACGGGGTCAATATTTGCACGCGGATGAGGACGGACACAACGTGGGTGTTTTCTTGTGAGAGTTATGCAGAAAGGTCATCATTAGGACCACTTTTTGGGGCCACTTCACGTGGTTGGGAGACGCATTATTGAAAAGAAATGAGTGCCAGGTGTGCAGATGATGCAAAAAGGTGACAACTATGCACTGCGAGGTCAGTTTTTTGCCTGTTCGGGGTCCGTTTGAGGTCATCTAAAAGGCCAAGGGTGCCCAACTAATAAAGCTAAGTGTGGGAACTGAAAAAACTGAGAGAAGACCAGAAAAAACGTGGAGAAGAGAGGAGGAACATCCGCAAGTGTGTTTTTGTTGTTTTTGGAGCATTTTTTGGCCCTAAACTGCTCATCCGAGGTCGGATTTGAGCACTGTGACATTGTAGGGTGGGGTTTTTGGGCGTTCCGGACGCAATGGCGCTATCCATTTTGCCAAATTACTCACAAATTTTCTGCTGTTTTTTTGTGTAATCTTCTCCGGTGAGTGAAGCCTCTGCTTAACTTTGTGGTTGTATCTGGTGTATTTCCTCAATACTGTGTAAACTATTTGCCCCATTAGTATTGGGATGAGCTTCATTGAGTCTAAACAACAGCAATTTTCCTGCTTTGAGCTGAATTGAGAGTGTGTGTGTGAGTGTGTATGTGTGAGTGTTGAGTGGGCAAGTGGGAAATCTCTCTCTTCTGACTCCGTCTGTGTGTTTCCTGTCTCGTCTAGGCTAGTTTTGTAAGCCGAGTGGTGCCTCATAGTGTGTGTGTGTGTGTGTGTGTGTGTGTGTGTGTGTGTGTGTGTGTGTGTGTGTGTGTGTGTGTGTGTGTGTGTGTGTGTGTGTGTATCTTCCCAAGAGTGTGTGTCGGGTCATTATAGAGGCGCTATGTGTGTTTTCATCCCATTCACACCACTTGCAAGCTCTATTGACTTGGGTTTTTTCAGTTGGTCTTTCTCGTACTTTGAGAGTTAGGAACTCATCTTCTACACTAGGATAAGCCACCTATTGGTTCTTGCATGGTTTGGTTAGGCGGTTGTGCCTCTACTCAGCGTTCTACCCATTTCCCATCTGCTCTTGTTTCTTTGTTTTGGTTAGTTTTCGCGACAAAAGTTAGTGGTAAGCATCAATAGCTTATGGCAACGAGTCTACCTCTCATATCTGGAGTCCTTTAAGCTCTCGTAGTAGTCATAGAAGGCTGTAGAAGGTCGGATGCTCCTATGTGCTCTTTGCTCTCTCCAAGTGGGTAATAGTGCAAATGAGCTTGTAAGTGAAGTCAAAAATACTTAACTCTGGACTTCCCGGCTCACTTGTTACCAAATTTGACATGTGCTTCTATCTCATCGTGAAATGCACTTTAGGATTTGAAATTTCTCAATTTGGACTCCTTTTGACCTGTTTCTAAGAAATCTGTCCACTTTGCCAAAATTCTGTCATTTCGGGCTTTCCGCAACTTTTCCGGAATTGTGCCCAATTTTTACCATGGGTTGCCCTTGTCATTAGAATCATCACCATCTATTCTTTTCTTTTTTCTGATCTCGTTTCACCTGTTTTTTATTTTGCTTTTACTTTTATTAAGAAATCCTAAAAAATAAAGGAAAATTGCAAATTGAAACCAAAAAATTCCAAAAATACACAATAATTAGCTGGTAACCCCATGTGTATGTATATACACTTATTTGTGGTTTCTCGGCTTAGATTACCACTTTTTGGCTCCAAAAACATGCATAGTTAGTCGTATTTACAAACTTAGAGACTCAAATTCATCATTTGATCTCTTATTATTGCAAAACAAAGTATATAAGGGCATAAATATTATCAATATCCGCAATCAAACATAAAAAATTCAAAATCATGTAAGACTCTGCCCTCGTAATATCATTTTCTTTGTCCTTATTGCTTGTAGTTAGTGTATACCTGTATACCTCCCCCCCTGCTAGTCTGAGTCCTCCCGGACAACTATGAAGTGTCGGAGGGTGAAGCATTGTAGTTGTTGTGGTCATGCCTGGTGAATTCAATTGTAGAGCGATGAAATAGCAATATTTTCAATAATGCAGCTCTTTGTTTGATTGTCAGGTTTTTGAGAAATATTTGGGTTGTTTGTAGCACTTGTGTTGTAGAATCAGTACCTGGGTTCTTGTTTACATTTGTGTCCTTTTTGATAATCCAAATCTGCTTCCAATTTTCCTGTGCTTTCCACAAACTCTTTGCTACCCAAATCTGCTTGACTTTAGGTTGTGATGTCTCTGTCCTTGAATACTGAGGATTCTCTGTTGATTGTACTGAAGGGAGTTCCTGTTTACAAATCTTTGGAATCCAAATTTCCTTGCTATGGCTTTGGGCTGTCATCAACTTCTTTGGAATCCAGATCAGTTTCACTGAATTTGACTGTCTGAAATCACTCTGTTGTCTGGTGTTGAACACTTTGTTTTCCACCTTTGTTCTCTCTGGCACAACTTTCTTTGGCCTCCATACCAACTTTGAGTGTGTCTTTATCCAAGGTTGAGTTGTCCGTGTATTTTTTGTCGTCTCTACCCATGTCTGAGATTTCTTCTTTGAGGAGAATTCCCGTTGTGTAGAAGTGGCTTTTGGTTGCCATCGCTCCTTCTTCACCTCTTTAGGTCGTTTACCCTTGTCATTGGATTCTTCGGCAAGCACCTGTACGGTTGATTTGGTGAACAGAATTGATTGACTTTCTTCCTCATATTTGATGTTAATTGAATTTGAGCTCCAATTAATCATCGCATTGTACTGCTTTTGCCATGGTTTTCCTAGTAACAACGGATGTTGCGTAGCTTTGTCTTCAACCACATAAAACATATGTGGATACACATATTGTTTTATATGTACGTGCAATACTATGCATCCGATTGCTTTAATTGAGTGTTCTAAATAACTCTTCAACTCCTGTTTGGCAGTTTGCAGCTTAGTGTCATGTTTCAATTGTTTGTACAAACTGACTGAAAGCAGGTTAGATTGTGCTCCTGAATCCAATAGTGGTCTGGCTTTAATCTGGTTTGGCCCCACTTTGACCTCGATGATGGGCTCTACTTTGTCTTCACCCATTTTTGATACAATGATTGCGTTTATTCATAAGGCTCCTTCATTGCGTTGTCGCTGACGTAGTAGTCTTCTTTTCTCCATTCTTTCTTTTGCTTTTGCTTGCTCTTCCTCAACAATCTTTTTCTTTTTCTGAAGTCGCAGTTTATCTTGATGTATTTTGAGAAGCATGTCCTGGGTTAGTGGAAAATGATACTTCTTCAATCTGCATCCACTAATCTAGTTTGGCATTTCTTCTCTGTCTAATGTAGCAAGCTTGACGGCCCCACTTGGTGATAGATCTTTAATCACAAGAGGTCCCATCCCTTGCTTTTTAAGCTTTTTTGCATGCTGTTTTAGAGTGTATACTAGGACAAAGTCTCCAATCTTAAACTCTTTAGTTTGCACATGCTTATCAAAGAACTCTTTTTGTCACCTTTTCTGAGCATAGATTGAAGCCACGGCTTTTAAGCGAAGCTCATCTAGCTTTTCAAGGTCGTTTATTCTATCTAAAAGCTCATGTCCTGTCCACTCTAATTCCTTAGCTACTCTCAGTGTTGGAATTAAAAATTCTATTGGTAAACAACATTCAAACCAAAAACCATGTTGTATGGGGTCGTTCCTATCGATGTTTTATATGCTACCCTATACGCCCATAGTGTCGAATGCAATTTATGGTCCCAATCAGTTCTCGACTCTGATACAATATTTGTAAGGACCATGCATATGGTTTTTCTCATCGCTTCAGCTTGTCCATTGGCTTGTGGATGATATGGAGCTGATTTGCGATGTAGTACCATGAATTCGTCTAGAAGGATCTCTATCACTTCATTTATGAAGTGTGTGCCTCGATCACTCACAATTTCTATTGGTAATCCATATCGTACAAAGACATATTCATACAGAAATTGTGCCAAGGTTTGTGCATCTGCTTTTTGAGTTGCTTTTGCCTCAACCCACTTTGTTAGATAGTCCATCGTCACATGATGTATTGTGCATGAGTCCTATATGCAGGTGAGATAGGTCCAACATAATTAATCCCCCATTTTGCAAAGGCTTTTGCTCCCATCATTGGTCTAAGCGGCATATCATCTCTTTCAGTGGTACTTTTGTCCGCTGACAGTCATCACATCGTTTTACGTATTCCTCAGCGTCCATGTGTAATGTCGGCCACCATATTCCTGCAGCTAAGACAATTTTTGTTGTCTTATCACCTGAGAAATGGCCTCCGCCTACTCCTCCATGAGCCTGCTCTAGGATTATCACATACTCTGACTCTGATGCGCATATCCTAAGATGGTTGTCCTTTCCTCTCTTATAGAGTTGATTTCCTATTAAAGCGTACTCTCGCGCTTCTATCTGCACAGCTCTCTGATGCGCTTTTGAGATTCCCTCTGGAAAAGTTCTATTTGTGAGATATTCAACAATATAATGACTCCATTCACGAGCGATCATTATCTGATATAATGTTGAATACTCAGTTGGCGGTTTTTACGAACATGTAATACATACCGTGACATATTCATGTACACTCTCTTTCATTCCTGGCCAGTAGACTCCCAGTTGTAACATATTCTTGTACGTGTTCCTTCTTGAACAATGAAATTCACATTCGTGAACATGTGATTCTCGCAGATATATGTTATATTCTTCAGGATTGATGCATAACCTTAAAATGTTATCGGTTCCTAAGTGATACAACCTTCCTGCAATCAACTGAAGATTTTTGGATTGATGAATAATAACTTGTTTCTGGTTGTATTCTTTTCGATCAAACTCTCCTCCATAGGTTAATAGACTAACAACATCTTGAGACCACTTTGGTATCATTTCTATGTTGAATAAGTACGCATCTGGCATGTCGTCATCTACACCTATAGGTTCTTCTCCATTCGTCAACCTTGAAAGGTGATTAGATCTGAGATGTGTCTTCCCTTTCTTTACTACTACCGTGAAGTCGAATTCTAACAAGATGATGAACCATCTTACTATCCGTCCCATATTGCATGATTTGTTCACTAGGTAGAGCAAAGCTTGATGATCTGTGAAAAACACAAACTTATTAGCTAGAAGATAATGCCGAAATTTCTTCACAGCATAAATCATTCTTAATCCCTCTTGCTCTGTTGTTGTGTAATTCCTTTCAGCATTGTTGAGCTGTCGACTAGCATAGTAGATTGGAAAATCCATGTTTCCTTCTTCTGGCTAAGCCAGGATGTATCCTATTGCATATGCCGAAGCATCTATATGCCCATGGAATATCTTCTCCCAATCTAGTGATTTCAAGACTGGAGCATAATGAGTGCGTCTTTCAGTTTCTTGAAGGATTCCTTACACTCCTCTTTCCATTCGAAATTCACTATTAGCCTATAAAGTGGTTGGCCTATTATAGCGTACATGTAAATGAATCGTCTATAATATCCACAATGTCCCATAAAGCTCTACACTTGTTTCGCGTTGGCTGGTCTAGGCATATCCACTATTACTTTTATCTTTTCCATATCCGTGGATATTCCAATATGTGAGACAATATGTCCCAGAATTCTGCCTTGTCGGACCATAAACACACACTTTTCAGGATTGAAACAAATACGATATGTTCTACATTTCTCGAATACCTTTCTTAGGTGTTCTAGATGCTCATCTCTCAGAAGAGAGTGTACACACAAATCATCCATGTATATTTCTAGAAACAACCTCAAATACTCTTTGAAAGCATGCGTCATCAACCTTTGGAATGTTGCGAGAGCATTAGTTAAACCAAACGGCATAACCCGATACGCATAGATTCCCCACTCCGTTGCAAAAGCTGTTTTGTGTTGATCCTGTGGCGCAATGGCAAGTTGATTATATCCTGAAAATCCATCTAGAAAGGAATATGCTCTTTTCCCCGATACACGTTCTAGAACATGATTAGTTATCGGCAAGGGATAATTGTCCCTTATTGTCGCGGCATTTACTTTCTTCAATTGACACACACTCGGAGTTTCCCATTTTTCTTAGGCACTACCACAATCGGAGATACCCAATCCATGTGTTCAATCTCATATATGAATTCAGCTTCCATTAGCTTGTCTATTTCCTCTTTGATTCGCTTAGCAAACGTGTCATTATACGTGTACGGTCTCTGTATGCTATACTTAGCGTCTTGTTTCAAAGGAATTGTATGTTGGCATATTGATGGATCGACTCCTTTCAAGTCCTTGTACGACCATGCAAACACATCCCTGTATTCTCTAAGAAGACTCAAAAGTCTCTCTTCTTCTTCCGGAGACAAATCTGTAGCTATGTATACCGGTCTCGGTTCGTCTCCTGGAGCTACTATATCAACCTTTTTAGCGTCCTCCGGTCCATCATAGGATTCGTTCTCCTTTCTTTCTCGGATAGGCTGGGTTAATATCACCTTTCTATCCTCTATCATAAATTTCCTGTAGTGAGAGGGAACATCCATGTTTCCCTTGACATTGGCATTTTCTTCCTCACCACTCTCGATTTCAGTCGTCCAAACTTCTTTCAGAGTTTTCTTTAACTCTCTGTACTTGTTTTGGCGTTCTAATTTGGACTCTGTTTTGCTTGTTTATAGTGTTCTCGCTGGGTTGAACTCGATTTCTTAAGCTTCGTTTGTCTTTCCATGAGCTCGTTTCCACATTTCCTCTCATTCTTTCAGAAATCTTGTCTTTGACACAATCTTTCGCCTTTACTAGCATTAGGAATTGGTTTTTCCTTCTTATCCTAGTCATCGAAGTGTTTCTAACCCCTTTCGTTTTTCTCTTTTCTCTGTAGCATTTCTGGCTTTTTTCAGTTTGATTTGGGAAGTCGTAGAATCTGACATCCTTTATGGTTTCCTCGTTCTCGCTTGAGTTGTCTGTAGACTCATTGTCAGCTTCATTTCCCCATTCTGGATGATCGGGAATGTCGTGAAACATCTCCTCTTCATCTCCCTTGTCTGGTGTATCAATTTTTTCAGTCTCCTTTTCGAGTACAGCTCTCATCATGAAGTACGGAACCACATCATATCCATCTTTATCACTAAACTTCGTTGTGGGACCATCTTGAATTGCACAAACATCTAGGGTTGCTAGAATGTGTGTCCATTCTAATGGTTCAAGTGCATCCTCTGGAAAGGGTTCACCTATATAATTTCCGTCTTCAATTGCCCTTTCTAAAACACATTCTTCGCGCTTCAGACTTCCACAGTTCGAAGCTCCACACATCCATAACTCTTTGGGTTTGCCTAACCAAGCTGGAAACTCTGATCCTGCCAAAGTAGCTGAATCAAACTCTTCAACTGGTGTTCGGTTCACATCTTTATAGCTATGGTCTTTTAGGTTCACGCGAGTAGTGGTTTCCATATGTCTCAAGTATATGTGGTCATAACCCCAATCCTGGACCATTTTCAACTGTCTCATGAACGGTCTTCCAAGTATAATATCATAGTTATTCTCCTTGTCAAAGTCAACAATAGCAAAAGTATGCTCGTACTCAATTCTGCAAGAAGTCACTACAACTTTCTCTAATAGTCCCAAAGGTCTCTCCATATGTGCGTCCGCTAGTTGGAGTTTCAACCTCGTTTTTCTTATCGCCGGTTTTCCCCATTTTTTCCAAATTTCTTTCGTAGCAATGGCTACCCTAGCCCCGTTGTCAAGTATTGCCATCGTGTTAACTCCCTGGAATTCAACTGGTAAGGTTGTATTCCCCTCCTCACCTTCGCAATACTCTCTGACCTTGTTCAAAGGTATAGGATTAGCGTTTTTTTGTGGTGTACTCAGCTCTCGTATGCCCTCTTGTAGTTTTGCAGTTGGGTCTTTTATCCCAAATTTCTCCAAGCATTTTCCGACAGTTGCCCACATGTTTGGTCGTAGTCTCAAAATCTCAGCTAGGGTGATAATGCATGTCACTGGTGTTGACAAAATCTCTACCAATCCTTGCGAGTCTATAACCTTTTTTGAAGCGATTCCTCATGAGGGAAGCGCTCTAATCTCAGATTTTGCTTCGTATTCTCCTAAGTATGAAGGTAAGGTTTTCAACGAATGAGGTTTACTCTCTATTGTTCTAACAGAGCCTCCATCTCCCCAGTAAGAATGCAGATCTAAGTCCACTTGAGATCCTGCCTCAAATTCCTCTATGGGAGAATTCCTGACGTCCTTTTCCCCATTTGTCTGATTAGCTTCACAACTCAGCTCGTTTGTAAATTTTTCCTCTCTCACTTGTTTCCAAAACTCATTGTAGTCCTCATCTCTTCCATAAGACCTCTGTATCACAGGATGAAAACTCTCTATTTCTTGATCTGTGGTGTTCATAACTATACATTCATCCCCGTGCATTTTTTCAGGCTTTTGTGCACTGTTAGGCTTTTCAACTAGCCGTGAGAGGATAGTCTCTTGATGAATTGGGTATTCCATTCCACAATTCATTGGTTCTCTAGGTGGGCCTAACAAGGCTTGTGCAGTCTCGATCATTCTCTGATACATTTCGAGTCTCTGCTTTTCCAATTCCACGTTTGGATAGGTCAACCACCGTTGTTCTTGTGTTTGGTTGCTCTTTAATCTCGCTTCGTAAGCTCTTATCAGTGCATCCAATGGTTCGTGTACTTTGTCGACTAACAATGATCCCCCTGAGCTTACACTCGTTGTCTCTTTGACGCTCTTCAGTTTCGACTTTTCAGGGTCCATTTCCCGTATTCCATTTTGACTCTCAAGTTTCTCTAGTCTGTCTTTTGTTTTTTTTAATTCCTCAGCTAGAATCGCGTCTTGCTGTTCTTTTTTCAGTTTCATGCGTGCTTTCCTAGCTTTCCATGTGTTTCTATGGCTTCGTCGTCCTTGACTTGCCAATTTCGTCTCTGACTTTCCATTCTCTGGTTCTCTAGTGGTTTTCTTCGCTTGAGCTCTAGTCACAACTTGTGTTGGTATCATGGTTTCATTTCAGACCCAGTGCTAGTAGGAATCGACTCTAGCATATTCAATGACATCTTTTGCACTTTGTTGGGATTCGTTGAACAATCCTAAATGAAGTGAGTGACACCACACTCTATGCAATATGAATTTATTCTAATGATCTCTGTGTGTGGACAAACATTCATCAAATGGTCACCTCCACACTTATAACAGGGTTCCAATGCAGGTCTTGGTGTCCCTTGATTTGCTCTTTGTGGGTAGGCTGGTCTTTGGCCTGACAACCCCCCATGAGCTATGAACATAAGTGTTCTGACATCCAAGTTATACCTCTCTTCATATGAGGCGTGTGCGGTTGTTGGTGGTCCAACATTTCCTATCATGCTCCAAGGTTCTGGTTGTTTTGGTTCTTCAGGTGGTTAATACACAGTAGGATCCATGGGTGCACCGAAATCTTTGTAATAAGTCTGAACAGGCACTAAAGCTCGTTCTTCCTGATTCTCTTGGGTGGGTGCATATCTAATGCCCACTGGTCTCACTCCTAGTAAAGGTGGTTGTTGCCCCAATACCGGCTATGGTCTTTCTATCCCCATAGGTCCTGGTATGTTTCCCGTTGGGTATCTAGGTACTGGATGTACTTGAGGTGGTGCTATTTTAGCTAGAGGGGCATACTGATGCTCCTTCACATAACCCTTGTTGTAATAGCACTCTTCTGTTGAATGATTCGTCCATTTTTGTTCGATCGCACATTATTTCGTTAGTTTTGGCATTGGTTTAGGGTATGGTGCTAATCTCCTTATAGCATCCTCTATCATTTGTTCCATGTTCGGATTGTTGTTGTTTGGACACTCTTCTTAGTGGTGGTCTCGCTAGCTACGGATGATGAGCGATTGGATGCGACATCCGTATCCATTGTCACCTCTCCATAAACAGCACAGTTATCCACTAAGTACGGTGCTTCTCTAGTCACTTGCTCAAAACTTGTACAAGATTTCAGGTGCAAGTCTTTCTTGAGAGTGTCATTTCTCAGGCCTTCTATAAAGAGGACAGATAGTCTGTCATCTTGCGGTCGTTCTCGTACTGGACATCTCTCTATGTATTGTTTGAAGCGAAGCGAAGCTTCCTTCACCTTTTCTTGCTCCTTCTGTTTGAAAGCATATATTTGAGATACCGTGTTGTGTTTGATCCCTCTTTTCAAAAATTCCTCGGCAAACTCTCCCAGCAAGTGGTCAATCTCATGGAAACCTCCGCCATTCAGTGGTGGTTGAAACCATGTCAATGCCGTCCCTTCTAAAGTCAGGCCAAATCCTTCGTATTGTGTGTGGAAATTTGTTATCTGCTCAGCTCTTAAGACTTGCTTAAAGAGTGAGACATGTGCATACGGATCTCCTGAGCCACTATACTTCTTCGACATACACTTGGCCACTTGAGATGGTCTCATGCGTCTATTGTCTGCCACCAATCTCATTGCTCCTGTATCCCGACTAAAACTTTCTCTTGTGTCATGGACTTCATGGGTTGCTCTAGTTGTCTCCCTTGCCACGAATCTACTACTAGGAGGCAAATGTGATGGTGTTGCTGCAAACATCGGACCTACCGTAGTATGTGTAGAGAATGGAACTACACTACCTCAATTTGTAGCCATTGACTCTCTAGAATGTAATGTTCCCATTGGGCTTGGCATAGAATAATGAGGTCGACTGAAAGATTCAGTTACATGAGTCCTCTCTCTACCTGTTGCCATCGGGTCTGGCATGACAGTTGTAGGTGCTGGTCTTAGTGGGCTTGGAGTGACATAATAATGGTGGAGTGGTCCCCCAAAGTACGTGTATCCTTCCAATTCCTTTTTATCGATTGCTGCATATCGTCTTCCATACTTGTCGTATGCGACAATCTTTGTTTCTGATCCCACTATGTAGGTAAAGACATAAAGTCTTTTCCGCTCTGTCAACTCATCGATGTAGGGTTCCTTGCATCTATAATAGAGATCTTCCTCTCCATTATTATACTTGTATAACCCCACATAGACGTTGTCTGTGTTGATTCTCAAAGTTTTGTTTTCTCGTCTTAATCTAGCATTAGGGAAGCTCATTGTTGGTTCTTTCTCTTCGGGATCTTCATCTACTTTGTCTTTCGTACCCATCAATCCCCACTTGTCCAAAATGTTAGGATTCAGGACTACCAAGTACATGATACCTTCATCATCGAGGTACCTATCTCCGCTATATCTCACAGGCACTAAGTCCTTGAACTCACTTGGTCTATCTTCTATTTTCACACAGAAGCGGTCCATACCATCTTTGTAGATCTTGGCACCTTTCTTGTTGTCATATTGATACTTGATGAACAATAGCTTCATTGTCGCCGAAGGGTTTGATGGTCCTACTGCCATGTTTTCTCTTTCGTTTAAGTTCAAGTATCCTACGTGTTCAATGAAAATCTCGTAAGATCTCTCTGAAGAAGTATCGGAAATACTTCCTTCAAGGATCAGCTCTAACGGCCGCACTACACTTTGGTTTACACTCTCCTCGGTTGATATAACACTCGCTTCTTCTCTTTGTCTCGGTTGGTTATTCTGGAGATATCTACCGAATCTCAAATTCATCAATCCCCCTAGAGGAATCTAACTTTTCAGTCTCGGCCGTTTGTTTATCCCCCGTTTTTGTGTGATCAAAAGTGATCCAACCTGAATGATACTTGGTCAAATGGTTTGTTTTGTCAATTGGAAGATTTATGTTATCTCAAGTGAAAATTTTGCATCAGATTTGCTAAAAAAGACATTATACGCGTATGATGTCTTTTTTTTTTCACAGATTTTGGATATTTTTGCTTTGCTCACTCCCAGTAGCACCCTTATGCTCTATCCACTCACAAAATTCAATTTGAACTCTGGTTGTGCAAGTTATGGCCAGATTAGTCTTTTCTGGGCAATTTTCCGATTTTTGACTTACTTGTGGTGAAATGTGATCCAAATGACATGAAACTTGAAATACAAGCTCTAGACAACTAGTACAAAGGATCTGTGATAGCAAAATGTCAAAATTTTCCCAGACTTAGGTTGGAGACATCATACGCGTATGATGTATTTTTGTCCAATTTTGGTCCAAACTTGATATTTCAGCTATTCACTATATTTGCAACAAGGTTGTCAAGTCAAAATTCAAAAATCACATCAGCAAGTGCAAAAAGATATTATAGGCCTATGATGTCTTTTTACAGATTTGCCCAATTTTCAATTTTAAGCTTCTCCAAGTGTTTGTCTTTGAGTTTCAAGTGTTTTTATCAAGTTTGAATGCAAAATTGAGCTCTGAATCAATTTTCCCTATTCTTTGCATTTTTTTTTGCACTCTGACTTGGTCTTTTGAGTTTCTAGGGTTGTTAAAGCCCTTGTTTTAAGTTGATCTTAGAGTGTAACCCCCCTTCTGAACACTCTGGTAATGTCAAATTTCCTGTTTTGGTCTCTGTTCAGCCCCTAAGACATCATACGCGTATGATGTCTAAAGTTGCAAATTCCCAGGTTTTTGGCACAGAACTCTTCCAAGAGCTCTCTTAAGTGCTCAGCAATACTCAGTTTCACAGAAAATTTCTCTGAACTTTGTTTATGCAAGTTTCACTACCAAATCAATGGTTTAGTGATCTAACATGCAAACAAACACATCAAGCAAATAAATCACTACTTAATAGCTCTAGATCGGGATCAAATCTAGTCCTACCTAAGCTACTTCTAATCATAAAATGGGTTTTTACAATTGTGAGTATAAAAAGATACATTGCCACACACGGACTAGCAAATACCTCAATCTCAACAACCACTCAACACCAACAAAAATCAATCTAATCTAAACTAAAAAAAAACTATCAAAAACGACAAACCCAGGAATCTATAAGTTTCCTAGTACCTCTCAAAGATCCTCAGAGTCCACCACTCCTAGACCTTTCTAACTAAAATATACAAAGTAATTGAAACAATTCACCTCGTAGGATTAGTCTAAGGTCACCT
Source organism: Adiantum capillus-veneris (assembly GCF_014529385.1). Classification (NCBI taxonomy): domain Eukaryota; kingdom Viridiplantae; phylum Streptophyta; class Polypodiopsida; order Polypodiales; family Pteridaceae; genus Adiantum; species Adiantum capillus-veneris. The sequence continues at coordinate 77,751,258 of NC_140940.1, forward strand.
ACTTAGGGCTCTCGTCCCCGACAACGGCACAAAATGTTGGGGTGGCTACGCCGCTAGCAGATGCTGTAATAGCAAGAACTCAACCAACAAACAAGAATGTCAAATGAGGACGGAGTTTGACCCACATTCGCATGGAAACAAATAGGTGAGTGTCAAAGCACCTACTCGACCTTCTAATGACAATCACTACCAAGGAAATCAAACCTAAGTTCTCAAATATGCAAATGAATGAAATCCGTACTATGAACAAATGCTATCCAAAACATGATCTAAAGTCATCAAATCAACCTCAAATTCAAAGGGGGTTCTCTACACTAGGTAAGGACAATACCCTATGAATCCACAATACAATCTCAACCTGCAACCACTCCAGGCGGTAAGCGCATATGAAGACAGGCCAAAAAAAAATACAGGTGACCGAATCCGGACTCCGATGGTACTAATGTGTAGATCTACTTGCTACGTTTCTATAGATATATGGCATGATCAATTCCGACACACAGGTAGGGAGAAAACTCACATGGAAGCTCGTGGGAGCTCACCTCGCGTAGAAGCCAAATGCACGCACACTTGGTATCAGTACGTAGCTCTTGTCGTTGCTAACACAATGGAAGTGTTGCTTCTCCAATGGTGGCTTCGTAGCTCGTGTAGCAAGAGGATAAGACTCTCTCTCTCTCTCTCTCACTCTCTCTCAGACACAGTCACGACACTCAAAAACTCAACTTTTGATTAATGATAAGTCTTCCTTAGGTTTACAAAAATTGGCTCTTATACCTCAGCCTTGGAGGTGTGAAAACATATCTAATCTAATTACATAAGCAGGTGAAAATACTTGGGGAATACAAATTGGAAACTCAATTGAATCCCGCTAATTACAATGAATAGGCTCCGTGAAGAAAAATGTCGGAAAGACATTTATTACAATAAGTGTTTATAGCAATATGAGTGTGAGCAAAAAATGTATAGGTGTGGTCCTCCGTTGAACAACTCACTTGAATATTCTACTGTAGCACTAGGGTGAAAGAATAGTCTCTTGATATCCATGAGGATACCAAGGACATAGAACAACACCTTTAGGCTCGAACCTAAGTTCAAGCCTCAACTACATAGGCTAGTGTATCACTAGATCATATAGGGTACAAAGGTAGACTTATGACATCCTTGTGGCTATCAATGGCAAGAGGCTCTAGATTAAGTTTGAGCCCCACCTACCTATGCTAATGTACCACTATTATGCATGGCTAGACTCATGATATCCACGAGGCTATTACCAAGGGTACATAATAATACCTTTAGGCTAAAACTCGGGTTTAAGCCTCATCTGCATATGCAATGGGAGGCACTAATGTGCAAGGCTAGCCTCATGACGTCCTTGTGGTTAACAATGGCAAGAGGCTCTAGTTCAAAACTTGCCTACATATGTTTGTGTAGCATTACCATGAAAGGCCAATTACCTTATGAAATCCTTGTGGCTACCAAGGGGAAAGAACTAACACCTTTAGGCTCAAACATAAGTTTGATCCTCATTAGTATATGGTAATGTAACAGAGGATGCAAGGTAGGCCTCATGACATCCTAGTGGCTACCAAGGGAATATAATAGCAGCTTTCAACTAGAACATAAGTTTTAGCCTTAATTGTGTGCGGCTAGCGTAGGACAATGGTGAAAGGCTAGCCTCATGATATCATTATGGCTACCAAGTCCAATTGGTTTGAACCGTGTCTGTGTTTGCTAGAAATAGCACTGTTGTGTATGCTAGTGTAGGACAATGATTCAAGGCTAGCCTCATAATATCCTTATGGCTACCAAGGCCAAGAGGCTCAAACCTCACCTAAGTATGCTAGTATAGCACTATCGTGTAAGGCTAACTTTATGACATCCTTGTGGTTACTCAAGGCATAGAACAACACTTTTAGGCTCAAACTTAAGCTTGACCCTCAAGTGCATATGATATTGTAGCCTTGCTTGAATATATTACACTAGCACTAGGGTAAAAAACTAGTCTCATGACATCCATGAGGATGTCAAGGGCATATAATAACACCTTTAGGCTAGAACTTAAATTCAAGCCTCAACTGCATATGCTAGTGTAGCAGTAGCTGATACAGGGTGAAAAGCTAGCCTTATGAAATTATTGTGGCTACCAATGGCAAGAGGCTAGAACTTAAGTTTTAGCCTCACCTACCTATGCTAATGTAGGACTACCATGCATGGCTAGCCTCATGACATCCTTGAGGCTACTACCAAGGGCATAGAGAAAAATCTTCTCAAACTTAAGTTCGAGCCTCGTTTGCATATGCTAGTGCAGCAATAACGTGCAAGGCACTAGCCTCACATGTGACATCCTTGTGGCTAACAATCGCAAGAGGTTCGAACTTAAGTTCGAGGCTTGCCTACATATGCTAGTGTAACACTATCATGAAAATCCAACCTTATGACATCCTTGTGGCTACCAAGGGCAAAGAATAACACCTTTATACTCAAACTTAAGTTTGAGCCTCATCGGTATATGGTAATGTAACACTAGTAGTATGAAAGGCTAGCTTCATCACATCCCTGTGGCTATCAATGGCATAGAATTACAACTTTAATCTTGAACTTAGGTTTGAGCCTCAATTGTGTATGTGAGTGTAGCACAAGGATGCAAGGCTAGTCTCATGATATCCTTATGGCTACTAAGGCCAAGAGGCTCTAACCTTGCCTGCATATGGTAGTATAGCACTATCATGCAAGGCTAGCTTTACAATATCCTTGTGGCTACTAAAGGCATAGAACAAGGTGTGTTAGCAGAAAGCTAACGCAGACACCATTTTTCGGAGTTCTCCTTGTAAAACAATTATTATTTTGATAAATCGGGAATATTGTAACTCTTATTTTCTTGGTAAACCTTGTAATTAATGAGCCGGGGCTACAAGCTTCCAGATTGTATCGGCCAGTCAATTCCCAGCTTTGGTGAACTCTAAATTATTACTTTTGACCACCCAAAAACCTTGGCTAAGGTATAAAAGCCAATTTTCATAAGTTTTTGGATAAGAAATACACAACTTGAGCTAATGGTTCTCACTTCTCTCCTTCTCCCGCTTCCTACTCCCTCTCCAGTTGTCACATTGCGAATACGTTTGTTGCATTGCAACCGCAGGTAAGAGCTCTATGCATTGACGTAAGCCATTGATAGTATTTCGTAGCTTTTGGCGTCGTCGACCCGCTGCCTAATTTCATCATAACTCAGAATTTACACTTTTAAAACAAAAACTAAGCATAGGCGGGGTATTGGGGCATCATTGTTGCTAACCATTTAGATGCATTCTGGGTCGAGACAACTAGGTCAAAAATCCACTGCTGTTAATAATCGCGATTTTGAAACTTGAACTAAAGTGGGATTTGAGGCCATAGGCATGTGTGCTTAGGTCTTATAAACTTGTCCTAGAAGTTTCGTTATGTTTGGATGTCATTTGATGCTGTAACGGATGTGATTTGCTTGTCGATGAGCAATTGGCTTTTGGTGATTTCAGTCACTTGAGTGTAGCTTGAGTTAGATGCAAGTTGTTAGTTGTTTTCCGAGAGGTTGACAACCTCTTGTAGCCTCTATGCACTAGTCGAATCAGCTTTGTCCCATGGTTTGACAAATTAATTGTGGTTCTCGCTAATAGTGCAATAAGATAGGATAGTGAGGTTAGACATGCGTCCCACATTTGGCGCCGCTGCCGGGGATCGAAGAGACCTAAACTAGGAAAAAACACGAGCGTCTTGTGTAGTTTTCCATTAACTTCCTCTAGGTTTGCCTAGAGTTCAAAACTCTCTTTTAGAAATCTCATAGCTTAAGATTGTCGTCTTTTGCTGTGTAGATGTAGCTTGGAAGTAATCGTACTTCCTGAGTACCTTTAGGACTGTAGGATTGTAGATTTAGATTAGGATTTGGAGAATGATTGGTAGACGAGACAAGTCTTAAGATCAAGACTCTGAAAAACATTAAAAACACAAGAAAACGAGTGTTTGTGGACACGTTCCACAATCCCATTGCATGAGAAACTAGGAGTAGGGTAGGTAGGATCCGGGGTCGATTTCATAACATTGCTCTCTCTAAAAGAATCAACTGTGAGTTGTTATGTAAAGTTACAGAATTTCAGGTCTATGGCTAGAAATAGCACAAAAAGACTCCAATTCACTCAATCCAACTGGGGAGTAAGCCTAAGAGTTGTCCGAACGAGTGGGTAAGCTCAAGGACACTTCGAGGTAAAAATTTCAAGAAGTTGACCAAAACTCAGATTATTTACTTTATCTTGATATTTTAGGCCAAATTAAGTTTTGACTCGATTTATAGGCTTAAAAAACATCATAAAAGGACTATCTTTGAGAAAATTGCAAAAAAGTGCTCATTTCAACCCTCAAGTTAATAATCACGATTATTAACTTTTTGATCTAAATTAGCCAAGACTCATATCATTGACTCATTGCATGTGTATAAACAACTTTTGTAAAGGCCCAAGAGGTTTGGATCACTAAACTGATAAAAAACTGGGTAAAAACTAAAGTTTGTACTGACTTTTTGAACCTTGAGTGTGAATTGAGGAAAATTTTGTCCAAACTTGTTGAAACTTAATTCATAGGCTTATATTGATGTGATAGACATGTGTATGCTCAGTTGACCAAAAACTTGTAAAATTCTGGCAAAAGTAAATAATCGCGATTATTTACATTTGCCCTGTTTTTGAACTTTTTTGACCAAGTTTGCATACCACTAGCTTTACCATGTTGTAATAAACCTAGAAACCAAATTTGAATCACTGGAGTGAAAACTGTGACAAAAATTGCAAAGTTAGTCTGTGGACAGATAATTGATGACCATTTGACCAAAAATTGTCCAAACTTGATGAAAATTGGCTAGTGACCTTAACATGAGGTGCTTCATAGATCTGTGTCAAAGTTGGGATAAAAATTTGCAAGAAATTGTCAGGAGTAAATAATCGCGATTATTTACATCTGCTTCAAAACTTGGTGATTTTGCAAATTTGAGTATGCCACAAGGTCAAGCACATCAAGTAGACCCCACAAATCAATTTTGGTGAAATTTGGACCACAAAAGTGAGACTTAAGCTAGATTCTCGAAATCAGAGTCTGCGGACACGGAACATCGGGTAAACTTGATCAAATTTTGTCCAAACTTGTTGAAACTTGCCCAAGGGCTTTAAAAAGTTGTATACTTGCCAAACCAATCCAAAAAGTGCAAAAAAGTGACAAAAGTAAATAATCGCGATTATTTACTTCTGCTATCCAAAGACTTCAATTTTGACTTTTGGGCTTATACAGTGTTAGACTAGCATAATATAAGGCCACAGGGAAATCTTGGGTTCAATCGGATCAAAATTGGTATAGATACACTCAGTTTACAAATTGTAGAATAGACCTTTGATTTTGCTAAACTAAATTTGAAAGTCAAAATTTTGACTTGCATAGCACGAATTGAAGTGAAATACAGAGGCCAATCACTGGAGTTCTTAAGAGCTCTACTGTCCTTATAGAAAAATAGCTAATTTGATTAATTTTGTACAGGAATCAGGTTGCAGACGAGGAATCAGTGGCTTGACAGAAAGTTGCAATTGAATCAAGTGGAAATTGACGACAAGTTAATCTAAGATGAGTACTCTATCCAGGGCTTCATAAGTCTATATGAACCATAGATCCGGTCGTGTAATAGAAAATCAAGGCCTATTCGGAGAAAACAATAGTAGAGTATCCACTGAAGAAAACGTGAATCAAGGCAACTCCTTGCACACAATTCCTGAAGAATTCTCGAACATTTTTTCAGATTCAACATCCGAAATGTCTTCTTACTCGACCCACTCGGAAACTGGAACGACTATGTGCTATAAGCATATACTCTCTTTTTACAAGACTAATCGTCATGGAGCCCAGGTTTACTTCGATCCTCATGAAGAATATGCTATTCGCATTGATGATCATGGTATTGAGTTTGAAGAAGAGGTTAGGGAAAACAAACTATAATGAAATTGGCCTATTTAATTTGAGAGTAGCGGAAATAAATGAGAGTACTTTTGAGAAATGACTTTGTGAGCATAGCGGGTGAACATAATTGAAGATAGCAACATAATCATAGCAATTAGTTAACTTGGCATGAACAATACTTTTGCAAGAGAGAGAATTTAGAGAACATGACAACAGTTGAGGACCGGATTTATGTGGAGCCGGTCCCCCCTCCAATAGGCAATTGCATTATGATTTCTCCCATTAAGAGAGACTTGTTACAATACAATCTTTGTGTTCCTTGTGACCTAGGTGATGCAATGAAGATGGAAAGCTTCATGCACCACAAACATAACATAAACTTGAAGAAAGCTTTAACTATCCCAAGCCTCAGTCCCAAGACCTCAAACACCTTCGAAGGTGGAGAGAGCTAGCAGGGAATGAGGGTAGGGAAAAGGAAGAAGAAACATTTCGTAGGAGAAAGACTTAGTTCCTCGCTTATCATAACTCTTGTTGCTAGCATACATAATATCATAGTAATGAAGAAGAAGGAGATGGCAAGCTTAAGCATTGAAGCATGGATCTTGGTTGGATTTGCACTCCATATCCAAGAGTGTTGGTGTAGGCTCTCAACCTCTACTTGCTTGGAGAAGGAGAGGGAGCTCTTGCACTTTGCATAGCACACAATGAGAGTGTTTGTGAGTGTTTGTGGGTGAGTATATCCCCTAATAAACCCCCTAGCTTTCTTGGGTCGACCCCCCCTTGTAGCTCATGCTTGAAGCTCATTGGACCCCTCCAGGCCTAGCCAATCACAAGCAGGAGGCATTACAAGCAGCAAGGCTAGCCTTGAGACAACTGTCCCCCTTTTCGTTTTAGAGAGAAGGCCAGATAAATGCTAAATCATTTAATTCAATCTCCTAAATTATTATTGGACCCCTTGGGTGGCCAACCAATAGGATTCAGGCACACCATGAGGGAAACATGAGGAGGAACTTGACAAATGTCCCTTTTGCTTTATTTGTACCATGCATGCCTTGTGTGAGTGTGTGGGTGTTCTCTCTCATCCCCATCCCCCCTTATGTAGGGCTCGCCCCCTCCTTGTAGGGATTGAATCTTTGACTTTTTGACACCTTGTGATATGGTTTAGTGCTCGATAGTCCACACACATACGGTATGTACCATCTTTCTCTTGCACTAAAAAGACTAGAGGACAAAAGGGAGAGGAACTAGGCCTCACCATCCCTTTGTCTACCAGCTCTTGTACTTGCCTCATGATCTGCTCTTGTTGAGCTTGTGAGACTCGATAAGGAGGCTTGTTAGGTGGTGAGCTTCCAGGAAGGAGCTTTATGCGATGGTCATCATCCCCTCGTTTTGGAGGTAAGTCCATAGGGATATCATCGATGAACACATCTTGGAATACTTATAGAAAATTAGACAAGTCTAACTCTTCTTGATTCCTACCATTTACATTTGATGAAACGTTAGTATCTTTTAGAGACTCTTTGACAAAAATCATGTACGCAGAAACTGAGCTCTTCATTGACTTATCAAAAGCAAGAGGATTTACAAGTGGAATAGTGCGACCATGATCACTAGCTTCTATATACATGTTATTCCCCTTATAGGTGAAGTAGATTCTCCTTTCAGGGAACTTCATGTTGGCAGCCATGCGATCAAACCATGGTACCCCTAGGATAACATCCTAATGTTGGAGAGGAGAGATGAAGAAGTCTTCTTTGTCGACATAGCTTTGGACATGAAGCCTCAACTTCCCAATCAAGGGAGTAATGGAGGCTTGTTGTCCCTTGAAAGCTGCATCAGCCACTACTATATCTCCCATCTCAAAAGATTGAATGCCCAACTTGGTGACCAACTCCATTGATATGAAGTTAAGAGTAGAGCCAGGGTCAAACAAGATGAAGGCATCATGCTCTCTTACCTTTCCCCAAGCATAGGAAAGTGATGATCCTTTGCAATGAGCATCCTCTTTTGGAGCTTCGATGGTGGAAGCCCTAGGAGTCTCATTGCGAGTATTCTTCTTGGGGCAAGAATGATAGCCATGTCCTTGCTCCCCACACTTGAACCACTTATGGTCCTTGCAAAAAGCTTCAAGCTCTTCAGGAGAGAGTTTGTTTCTACCTTTGTAAACTCCCTTCTCCTTGGACCGATTGTTGTTGTTGTTGGAATTGACTTGGGAAGTATTTTGAACATTGGTTTTCCCCTTTGCATCATTTTTTTCTTTGTTTTCCATGGGCTTGACAATACGTCTATCCCCTTGATGAAAATTGATGCGTGAAGCAACCATGGTGTGATGGATTACTTCTCTAATAGTACCAGGCCGTTGAGAGTTGATGTATTCGGCCATCTCTTCAGGTAATCCCGCACAGAATTGTTGCCTTTTCTCGGCAAAGTCTATCTTTTGAAAGACAGTAGCCTTGAGATGTAAATCCCAAAACTTGTCTACATATTTGTTGATAGACTCATGGGAGAGGAGCTTCAAGCTATGCCATTCGGTAAGCACTTTGTCCTTTGCATCACTTGCAAGTAATTGCTTCATGATGGAAACTCGTAGAGTTTTCCATGTCTTTGGGGCTTCACCATTGCCACGAAGGCTAGCCCACCATTGATGAGCTGATTTTTGGAAGTGCATAGCTACATGGCGTAGCTTGGAGGACACTTTGAAGCCCTCATCTCCAAAGGCCGCATCAAGGCCTCATCAAACACTTTGTCGGTAGCACCGAAGGTGCCATCATAGGTGAGAAAAGAGATACTCTTTCCTCCCTCCTTGAACTTCTTTAGCTTTTGTGACCTTCGCCATGCAGGAAATGATTTGCGATGTCCTCCCCTCTTGTATTCTCTAGGAGAATAGCCATAACTTTCATCGGAAGAGGAGGAAGGTGAAGAAGAAGGAGGAGAGGGTGACCTCTTCCTAGCCCTTTTCTTCCTTTGTTTCCTCTCTTGCCTTTCAGAGTGATGAGGAGAAGTACTATGTGTTGATCTTTTCCTCTTCGGAGGAGTCGGCGATCGTCTAGACCGCCATCTTTGTGGAGTCACATCTTCATAGGAACTTAAACTTTCATTGCTTTCTTGCTCTTTGGATTCCTCCTCTCGAATGGGAGAGAGTCTTCTTTTGGGGGTCTCTTCAAGAGGCCTCCTAAGCTCTCTCTCCTCTTGGAGAGGAAGGGAAATTCCATAAGCACGAAGTTGTTGAGTAACTTCGGCTTGCAAAGCAGGGTTGAGCTTGCTGCAACCTAGTAACGAGATAATTCACAAACATGGGAGCATCATCATTAGCACCTTCATGTGCAAAATCAAAGCTATCAATGTTCATTCTACTCTCTTTATTATTGTCATCTATGTTAACAAAATTTATGTATGTACTTAGTGTATGCTTTGGCAATTCTAAATCTTAGTTGCCACTCCTCTTAGCCTTTGAAAATTGGCTCTTAAGTATCTACACCCACGGCTCGAAGTGGTTAATTATAGAGAGTAGAGGAGTAGGTCTAACATAGCAGAGTTGCCAAGGGCTAGCTCCTTTCGGACTTCTTATGGCTCAATAATGGTAAATCCGTAGGCACGTCTAAAAAGACTCCATTATTAAGTCCAAATCTCCCGAGGTGTGCGCCATCCCCCACATAGTGGGCTCAACAAAACTGATAATAGATCCCAGTTCCACTTACCCTAATATAAATAACAACATCAACCATTTATAGGCTACTTAAGTACATCTCTTCTTAAGAAAGAAAAGAGAAACCAAATGCTCTAATACCAATGTAATGAAATTGGCCTATTTAATTTGAGAGTAGCAGAAATTAAGGACAGTACTTTTGAAAAATGACTTTGTGAGCATAGCGGGTGAACATAATTGAAGATAGCAACATAATCATAGCAATTAGTTAACTTGGCATAAAAAATACTTTTTCAAGAGAGAGAATTTAGAGAACATGACAACAGTTGAGGACCGGATTTATGTGGAGCCGGTCCCCCCTCCAATAGGCATTTGTATTATGATTGCTCCCATTAAGAGAGACTTGTTACAATACAATCTTTGTGTTCCTTGTGACCTAGGTGATGCAATGAAGATGGAAAGATTCAAGCATCACAAACATAACATAAACTTGAAGAAACATTTAACTATCCCAAGACCTCAAACACCTTCGAAGGTGGAGAGAGCTAGCAGGGAATGAGGGTTGGGAAGAGGAAGAAGAAACATTTCGTAGGAGAAAGAATAAGTTCCTCGCTTATCATAACTCTTGTTGCTAGCATACATAATAGCATAGTAATGAAGAATAAGGAGATGGAAAGCTTAAGCATTGAAGCATTGCTCTTGGTTGGATTTGCACTCCATATCCAAGAGTGTTGGTGTAGGCTCTCAATCTCTACTTGCTCGGAGAAGGAGAGGGAGCTCTTGCACTTTGAATAGCACACAATGAGAGTGTTTTTGAGTGTGTGTGGGTGAGTATACCCCCTAAGAAACCCCCTAGCTTGCTTGGGTCGGCCACCCCTTGTAGCTCATGCTTGAAGCTCATTGGACCCCTAGCCAATCACAAGCAAGAGGCATTACAAGCAGCAAGGGTAGCTTTGAGACAAGTGTCCCCCTTTCCCTTTTGAGAGAGAGGGATAGATAAATGCTAAATCATTTAATTCAATCTCCTAAATTATTATTGGACCCCTTGGGTGGCCAACCAATAGGCTTTAGGCACACCATGAGGGCAACAAGAGGAGGAACTTGACAAGTGTCCCTTTTGCTTTATTTCTACCATGCATGCCTTGTGTGAGTGTGTGGGTGTTCTCTCATACCCCCTCATGTAGGGCTCGCCCCCTCCTTGTAGGGATTGAATCTTTGACTTTTTGACACCTCAAGTCCCTCATGCATAGGCCTAGTTCCCACCACAAGCTTGGCTCATAAGCACTTTAAGCTTGGGTTGTGTTCTCACCTCAAGTGCAACCTTAGCATCTCAAGCATGTCAAGCACCTCAAGCATCTCAATAATTAAGCACCTCAATCATCTCAACCACCTCAATCATCAAGCACCTCAAGCACCTTAGTCATCAAGTATGACAAGCAGGACAAGCACCTCGAGCTGGGTCGGGTTCCCTTGGTGGGTTTCCCGTGCCTCAAGCTCAGCCCTAGCTTACCTAAGGTCAAAGGCCTTTTACACACATTATTGGAGGTCTTCAATGAAGCTAACCCTAAGGTCTTATGCTCCATTTGTTAGCCTTGATCTTTGATAGACCATCTCTCATTTGGGCCCCTTTACCATTGGCCCCGTGTTGAGATAGATCTATAAGCACATGTCTATATCTTAACACTTGTTCCCGTTTATTCTCCCACTTGTTCCCGTTTATTCTCCCACATTAAGATAGATCTATAAGCACATTTCTATATCTTAACACTTGTTCCCGTTTATTCTCCCACATTAAGTGATCAATTTAATATGAGAAAATCATTTGGGTTGGTTAGATATTAGATATTAGATTTTATGTCACAAACAAGAAAAAATGTACATGGATCGAAATGGAACTCAATATATACAAGTTGAAAACCCTGACGTGGTAGAAAAATGGGGATTAGAAGTAAACACTATAATCCCAGATATGTCAGCAAAAGAAGGACCAACTACTTTGGAATTCGAGGGATACGATCAAGTAGACTTGAAGCCTTTGAAACGGCTTAGATAATGCTAGGATCGGAGTCTATTGTTGGGAAGATAGAAACATAAAAGATCTTTTGTGGACTTCTCATGCTAGACCAAGATAATTAATGGCCATGAAGATCATCTATATCTTTAAAATCAAAGATAAGGGATCTGCGGATCTACCAACTTATTTGTTTAGGGATTTCTATAACAACAATTTTGTCATGATGACTTCTGAGGAGGTAGAACAAACAAAATACGAGGGGTATTCCATACGGGATTGGATATTGGGTCAAGGACCAGAAACCACTCCAAGAGACAAACGTCATGAGAGATCATCTGAGAGTAATGTGAAGAAACCCGAAACCACCTCATCATGTAGAAAAACGGGTGACACTAAGCCCAGTCCAGGGCTACATGAGTCACTATTTTTGAAAGACTGGTTTGAAGGACTCGGAACAGAACCAACTTCCAGAAGACCTGGAGTTGAACCGAATACACATGTCAGACCAACTCTAATTTTCAAAAATGGGTCAGAAAATACAGTGGATTAGGGGATCCATATGACCACTTAGCAAGCTTTAAGCAAGTGCTAAGAGTAGAGCGTATATTCAATTTCCATACTGTTGGAATTAGGGTTGCACAGAAACATACACAGCTTGGAGAAGACAAAGGAAGCTCAAGGCACACAATAGAGAGTGTGTTACTTAGTATGCAATGGAAATATCGATAGCCCTAGAGTGATGGGCGTATATATAATGCACGGGAGAAAAAACCTCCTAAAGAGGGAAAAAATGCACCGCTGGTCCTAGTGTGTTCACACACACTAGGTCCTAGTGTATTCACACACATCACTCCAGCTAATTTTCAAAAATGGGTCAGAAAATATAGTGGATCAGGGGATCCATATGACCACTTAGCAAGCTTTAAGCAAGTGCTAAGAGTAGAGCGTATATTCGATTTCCATACTGTTG